>NW_027114863.1:2062006-2068063 GCF_000696795.3 Halyomorpha halys
ATTAAAAAAAGGGACGAAAGTTAACAATAAAAAAAAAATGCTAAAAATTAATACTTTAATTTTATAATGTAGAATAAAGTTATCATGAAATATGTAACAATAATAATCTGTACAGTACACTACAGCAGTGATAATAAATGAAATCTTAAATGTTTCTAATACAGTACGACCCGAATTATGCGGGGCTCTATTTATTATATTAATCTAGTTTTTTTTTAATTTACACTACTTATTTTATATGTATAGTATTTATTTTAAAATATGAATATCGTTTCAGAGACAAAAAAAAAAAATAAATAAACAATCCAAGCATTAGAGGCAAGGGAACTTCTACTAAACTATATGAATGCCGATTATAGCGCAATTATTTTGCTAAAGGCAATGAGAACTGATATAAAAGAATTTTTTGATAAAAAACCAACTAAAATTACTGAATTTTTCTCTAAATGAAAATTCAATATATATGTAAAAACATGCATATGTATTTTTGTATATGATAATTTAATGTATATAAAACGTTTGTTTGTTAATTAAAATGATTTTCTACACATTTTGTTTTTAAATTACACTTCATAACTACTAAATGGTCAATAAAATATAATTCTATTATCCATTAACCGCCCATATACCCATCATTACTCCGGATAACAGAGGTTCTACTGTAAATAATATTGTGCTCTAAATATTTCTACTACTGTCTCTTTTATTCTTTCAAGTAATGACTTCACATAAATGATCATTTTGTAAAGTCATCAAACTATGATTTTTTAAAGCGATATCAATAAACAACAGCTCGGATTTAACCTTGATTTGATCAGAATCATTAGATAACTAATTAGAATCATTTAACCTTGCAAGTCCTAACCTACATCACTAACGTCATTTGTTTTTGTTTTGTTTTTTTCCAATTTGCAAATATGTATTTTCGAATCGAAAGACTTGTATAGGAGTTATTTATGACATTAATTATTATTATTATTATTATTATTATTATTATTGTTATTATCATGGCACTACACTGCCTGCAAGAACCCAGGCCTCCTCGCAAACAGCCAACCAATCTACACGGTCTCTTGCTCTCTCCTTCCATCTGCCTACCTTCAAGAGCTTCAAATCCTCCTCCACATCGTCCAGCCATCTGATCCGGGGACGTCCTCTTTTCCGTTTTCTATCTGGTTTGCAATAAACCATCTTTTTGGGATTCCTTTCATCGGGCATCCTCTCAACGTGTCCTAACCTAATCTTACACTTTTTATTAACGCCCCAGCATCGTGGCCTTCCTCGTACAAATTTATAAGTTCCTCATTCCTTCTTCTCCTCCAGACTCCATTCTCCGAGACTCCTCCCCATATCCTTCTCAATACCTTTCTCTCCCAGTAGTTGAGCATCTGTTCTGTTTTTCTTGTCAAGGGCCATGTTTCTCCCCCATAGATCACTACTGCCCTAATGACCACTCTCATCCTTTTAGAGAGAGCTATAAAATCCAGTATTTTCAGCAGTGAGAAATAACATCAGACAACAACATGAGAAATAACATATTTCCTGCTGCTATCCTTACATATATTTCGCTCCCTACATTGTTGTCATCTGTAACCTGGCTTCCCAGGTACTTAAACTGGTTTACAGAACTGAAGCTGTGGTCTCCGAACGTCACTTTGCTATTCTCTTCCTTATCCTCTCTTGAGCTTTTCATGTACACCGTCTTGTCGTCATTCAACTTAAGGCCCAATTCATGTGCTGCTTCTTCGAATTCCTGGAATATTCCTTTTTTCTGACATTAAACTATAATTAAATTGTTTAATGGTTTTAGCAAAATATGAAATATCATTGTAATCATCATGTAACAAATTTAAATTTATCAACTGGTAATAACAATTCAGATAGTCATTTTATTTTATTTTTTCACACACCTGTTATACAAACTAACCTAAATTGAGTGGTTGGAGATATCACGAAAAATAAAATTATTGAGACAGTCATTTTAAAAGCTATTGAAGTCACACAATTAGAGTATATAAATACACAATGTGTCATTCACGAGTAAACGAATAGTTTAGAACTTTTTTCTTTTTAATGATTGTGTAGTATTTTTTGAACAAAAAAAAAAAAATGTTCTACTGCTCATGTTTTTTATCCAGATCATGGGACTACTTTTAAGGAAACGTTCACAAAAAATTAATTATTTGAGGAAAAAACTTAAGTGGTTTTTGGAATTCAGTTGATAGATTTTTAAATAATAATTTAAACCTTTATTGAAAAAAAAAAAAGATGTCGCTTCAAAGGAATTAACACCATTGAAATTTTGATAGAAAAAGTATTACATTGTTTTATTCCTTATAACTTATCTTTTAAAATTTTAATATTATGAAATATAATAATTACGATTAAGTAATTTATAATTTTATTCATCGAATACTGGACACTCATTTTCCAATAAGACAATTAAAAATCCGTCCCGTCGTAAAGAACTTCGATAAATTCCTCCGGATCAAATGGAGTCTTATCAAAAAGGAAGCCATCAATATCACGCATTTTAGAGTACTTGGCACAGTCGATACCCGAGAGGGGACCTGCGTAGATAATACGTGTGATTTGTGCAGCGGTTGGTGAAACGTGAGTTTTTAGCCACTTGCGTATTTTGCAATGAATGTCTTCCACCTCTTGCGGATCTACAGCTTTATCATTGGGCGTAACCCACAGAGGTTCGTAAGCGATGACAACTTTGGTCCAATCTACGACAGAGCTACACATGCTACCCAATTGCCTGGAAATAACCTCTTCGGACTTTTTATTTTGCTTTTCTTCGAGAGTTTCACCGACACAAACTATAACACTCATACCTTGGGATAGGGAATGACATATTTTTTGCCTTATAACTTCATTTGTTTCACAGAACATCTGGCGCCTCTCAGAGTGCCCGAGGACAACCCATTGAACCCCAACATCCATCAGCATAGAAGGACTTATTTCACCCGTGTAACTGCCTTGCGGGGCTCTGTAGCAGTTTTGAGCTGCTAATGTAATATTTTTCGGTACCATTTTTTTAGGAAAATGGAGGTACACTGAAGGGAGAGCCACTACGATTTCGAATTCTGGATGAATTTCAACTTTTTTTAGTTTAATGAATAAATCTTCGATGTCTTTTTTCATTACATTCATTTTCAGGTTCCCTGCTATGATAAACGGTCTCATGGCATTCTTAGCTTCGAAACTCGTAATTGTTTCATCACACCCGAAAAAATAGGCCAGGCCTGCTAAGAGAGTCGAACATTTGGGATTGCGAGTCACGTTCGATAATTTTTTCAACAAAAAAGCGACTTTTTCGACCTTGTCAAATCCATTCCTCTTACTGTCGTAGAAGAATTTGGTGCAAATCCCAATGCTGAAGTACAACCTTCCTATCATTTCATGATAATGAAATCAGAAATTTTTTTTTGTGAAATTTAATTTCAAACTTATAATAACATATGTTGGCAATAACATAACTACTAAGATGGACATTATTAGATCAAATATTTTCAATTAAGCATTAAAGCAAGTTATAGAATCTTTCAGAACTGATTTCAAAACGCGATCTGGCGGTAGTATTGTAAAGCTAAGAATTTATTATTAAATACTATGTTACAGATCCACACAACGTATAAATAATATATTTTATCACAAGGTCTGCCAGAATTTGTATTTACGCGTTTTTAATTTTATATAAATACATAATAAACCTACTAATTTCAGATAACAGAACAAATGAACAAAGCTCAAAAAGATATGCAAATACCAAACATATTCTAACCTGAAATCCTCACAAAATACTAAAAAAACAGGAAACTGCTCGTCGATATCGACTATTACAGCATTTACTGGACAAACGGTCTAAACTTCCAATTCATTACAAAAGACTGATCTACACGCCTGCATCACTCTGGTATAACTGAGATCAAATTTACTGAATTTATTACAATGTACAGTTGTAATTTTCAACAAAGATATTAAATTTAAAATAATATTAATGATGTTCCTATGAAATGGCTTTAGCTTATTGATTGTAGATTTAATCATTAAGAAATATTAATTAAGGTAATAAAAACATAAAGGGGCCTCCACATGTTGGCCAAGCCATGGCGAACTCAGACATACGCGAGCATGTGGATTGGTGGCTTGGCTTGGTTGGCCTTGGCTCGTTGCCGATCCGTCGAGAGTCGGTTTTTTGGTTTTGGACACAGATCAAAGGGGTTCGTGAGAGCGCTCGTTTAGCATCTCCACTATTGTTCTTTGTCTAGTTGCAACTAAGAGCTGTTAGGAGGTTAAAGGTGTTTGTTGGTACTTTTTATAATAAGTTTTATATTTAATCTTATTTATTTATATTTAATTTCCTTTCATTTTCTTTTTTTGTAATAAAAATAATACAATCCAAGTGCAATGGCTGAAACCACTAGTACGTCCGCCATAATTGCCTCTCTGAATAACACTGACATGTGGATGGTCCGCTCTTTGTTTGCTGAGCATTTGTACGAGCCTTCGATCCGTGGAGAGCGGCCAACATGTGGATCCACCTTTAGGTTGTTCCCGAGATACAGTTTATCTAAACGAAACATTTTTTTTGTTTTCTAAATAACGAAAAATGAATTTTTTGCAATTAATTATGGCAAATTTACTGGAAAATGCTACGAATAATTAAGACATGTAGTTTCAAAACCAACTCTAACCAAATTTAGAAAATTTTCAGGAAAGCGAAAAAACTTGCCATTGGCAATGCCCATCAGTTTTATGACATTTGTATCGAAAGAACTAACTTTCATGATTATTTGATAAAGTTTCAATTATTCAATAATTTTAGGTTTTCGGAACTTTAAATTCTGGATGGCAGACTGCTGGCGTTCCTCTAGGTAATATCTTTGGTCCTATTCCTCTACACACTGTATAAAGCTGACATCCGAACCAATCCTAACACTATCCTCACCACGCATCCCAAACTCTCCAGTCCCATATCACAACCCTCGAAGAATGGTGCCAAATCGGATGATAAAAATAAATCCCAACAAATCCCTTCAAATCACCTTTCCTCTCCGCCGGAATACCTGCCATCTGCCCTACAGTGTACTTTAATAATGTTGCTCTTACCCGTGTAGAACAGACCCGCAACCTTTGATGACATTTGGAAAACTACTAAATTGGAATCCTAACACAAGACTGAAAAGACAGGAAACTGCGCGTCGATTTCGACTATTATAGCACTTATAAGACAAACGGTCTAAACTTCCAATTCATTACAAAAGGCTGGTCTATAGGACAATAATAAGGCCTATCTTGAGCTTTAGGGCTCCACTAAACCTTCAAATTCCTCTTCTATCCAATCATTTCAATCCAAAATCCTTACTTCGTCACAAATAAAATCATCCATAAGGTCCATAAAGACCGATCTAGCCCGAACCAGATATCACTTCTTCCATTATAAACTCCCTAACCACTCAAGCCCCCTAGTTTCTAGACTTGCTTCCTCTTCCATGCCTGACAATCCTCCGAGGTACCTAAAAAGAAGATGGCCATGAGACCTGCTAATTTAAAACGTCATTACTTTAAATTTACTTGTTGTATTTATGTATAAATGTCAATAAATAAATATTTAAAAGAAGAAAAAAATGGTTTCCTGTCTTTTTAACCTTGTGTGAGGAAGTAAGTCGTTTGTCAAAATAACATTAAATCAAATTGTTGGGAATTTATTTCGAAAAATATTTCACGGACTGTATGACGTATAGATGTCTACCAACACTCAAATTTAAGCTATGTAAACATAACCTCAGTGAAGTTTCTAAGGATTAAATCTGAGAAGTAGTATTTTCTATAATACTTGTAAAAAAAAAGTTTTTGAATTCTTTTTATTTGAAGAAAAATATTGCTATTTGCAAAATTGTGTAATAGTTTCTATTGAATTTGAAGTGCAGTACTAGGGCTAAAATTTATTCTAGTTTCCAATACATTGGAGTTTTGGCAATGGTCAGATTCTCTACTCAAGTTGAGTGTTTGCGGCTTTAGCGCACTTGCTCAGCCTCCACTGGCTCA
>NW_027114863.1:2068276-2079633 GCF_000696795.3 Halyomorpha halys
TTTAAATTTTAGTATGTATGAGATCATTCATCAATATTACCTATTGCCCACAACTGTGTGGCAGATTGTAATATCTATCAATAAATAAATCTATCAAAAAAAAAAAAGTTTCCAATACGTTTTATCAGTTTTGTCGTGTGGTAGATAAGTTTAATGGAAGGAGTGATATCTGGTTCCGGCTAGATCGGTTACATAGGGAACATTAAGGTCTTTATGTATGATAACACTTAATTAATAGTGCCAACATTTCGGCCAGAATTTCTAGCCTTCATCAGGGCTAAGAACAAAGAACAAGATAACAACCATTAAAAACAAAATTAATACAATGAGAAAATAAAAATATAATGATCGAAGTAAATAACTGTACAGAATGAAAATTAATAAAAATAAAGTGATGAAAACTTTGGGAAAAATATATACACGTTTAAATCTATTTACGAAAATGTACAAACGTTTTATTTTCCACTCCTTTCAGCGCTTTATTTTTATTCTGCACAACTATTTACTTTAATCATTCTGTTTATATTTTCTCTATTAATTTTTTTTTATTCATTAGTTGCTATCTATCTATCTATCTATAAAGATAAAGATCTTTGTTCTTAGCACTAATGAAGGCTAGAAATTCCGGCCGAAACGTTAGCACTATTAATTAAGTGTTGTCATACATAAAGACCTTAATGTTCCCTATGTAACCGATCTATATCACAGGAACTATGTGACCTATAGATGTCTATTAGCACTCAAATTAAAGCTAATTTAACGTACTATAAAATAATTTCTGACCATTACCTCCGCAGGAATAGTATTTTTCTTGATATTTCCTAAAATAAATTCACAAACTGTTAATTTCTAGTTCAAATGTTTGATTTTTGAGTAAAATATATCTCTAAATCCATAAGACGCACATCTGTCTGCCAGAACTCAAAATAAAGGAAATTTAGCTTACTATAAAGTAGTTTTTAGACACTTATTCTCGTAGGGGTAGTAGTTTTTATGATATTTGCATATGAGTATAAATTTGGCAAATGAAAATTTGTCCGAAGAACTATAAATCTATTTATTTCAGCAAATATCATTAAAACCACTACTCCAACGACGATAAAAGCAATAAAACCAATTTATAGCTTATTAAACTAGCTTTAATTTGAGTGCTAATAGACATCTGTACGTCAAATGGTTTTTGAGATGTAGATTTTTCAAAATAAATTCACTAACTACTGATCTTTCAGTACGTCCCATACACCATTCTTATGAAATATTGCTTATTAAAAAGCTATATTTGGAGAACTATTTAATGTAAATAAATCTTTTAGGGCTTACAGTTTAGCAAATTTACTCTACTTTAGATGATGTTCTCTTAGATTTTCTATTGTTATTGATAGTTTTAAAGATATCGAAAATTAATTATTTTTAACGTTTTGAAAAAGCCGCCATTTCTTATTCCCCATACCTATACTTGGCAGATTCATCAATTTTGACTATTTAATTATTATATTATAAATTATACATAGTTTTCATTAAAGTAATCAAAGATTGGTGTGAATTAACTAAATTTTTTCTCCTCTTGGGATCTTGTACTTATAGAACTTATATCCAAATTAAATTATCGAAATAAATAGAATTTTCGAGCGCCAGTTCTTATAAATTTTAGAAGTTTTGATTTGAGTGATGATAAATGAAGGGTACGAAAAAAACAATGACAATGAAGTCTATTTAACAAACAATTTGCGTCATTATGCTTCTAGGATGGCAGTATGATTTTAAAAAATGATTCAAGATGGCGCCTAAACTGTGTGTGCTTCACTCTTTTTAGATTAATAAAAAATATTTAAAATGGTGGAAGCTTAATCAGTGATTGTTTTTTAATAGTAATGATAATATTCTTTACTTATTATGGGATTGTTCCCTTTAGAATAATATTACAGGTGTTAGAATTACGATTTAGAGCCTTAGAGTAATATACATAAAAATGAAATTATAAAACGTCATAAAACATAATAAATATAATGAATTCGAAAAGATAAAAATAAACAAAAATAATTAACAGAATTTATAAAATAAATTAAAACAATTAAAATAAAACCATATGTCATATAATGTAACATAAGGTGAGTTACTTCTAATAATAAATAAAAATTTTATAAAATGATGAAACATCAAATACAATTAAACTAAAAATAATAAATGAAGAAGTACAATTTCTCCTAATATACATATTTACAAGTATAAACGAAAATTTGAAATATCAAATACAGAAAATATATATACCAAAAGTATAAGTTTTTATTATAATCAAAATAATAAAAAATAAATAAATCTTCTAACTAATCATAACCTAAAGGAATAATATAATAAATGAAATAAAAGGAAAACGAAAAGAGTAGTGTTGATTATATGAGTCTCTCTATATAGAGAGATGTTTATAGCTTTTTCTTAAATATTAAAACATCCAATAATATTCATGTTAAATATTATCTCTCTTTCCATCTGGTCACATCTTATTTGAAAGTTTTAATTGGTATTCTTCTGGAAATGGTTGGACAGAAGGTGGTCGAAGACACGGGATTTGAAGGTTGGAAGGGTATTAGAACTACGAATGAAGGAGGGAATATAATTCCATAGGGAAGAGATGAGGAAAGATCTACCAAAGGCTGCGGTTCAATGGGCAGCTACAAATACGAGTAAGTCTGAAGGCCGTGAGCGGGTATTGCGGGAATGCACTGAGGATTTAAATTGAAGGATATCAGAGATGTATGATGGACGGCGGGATTGGATAATTTGGTAGAGCAAGGATGTAGGAAAAAATTTACTGCGGAAGGAGGGGAAAAGCCACTTCAACTCTTCATAAAATCGGGTGACAGAGGCGTCCCTGGAGACCCCAAAGATGAATCGTACAAAGCAATTAATTAATCGTTTTAATTTTGATTCGTGATCCCCAGAGACACCCCCGTAAACCACACAGCAATATTAAGGAAGTAACCATGAGCCTATGGGTTTCAAAATGAAATAGGTGACGAAGATAATTTAAACGCTTTAGGGTGGCGAAGGTATGATGAAAAATATCATATGGTAAAGAGAGAAAGAGAAAGTTTTTGCTATGTGTGTGCTAATAACCATATTCGTAACTAAATTTTCATTGTACATTTTGGTCCAAAAAAAAGTATACAATTCTAAGTATAAGCCTAATCATCATCATAAAAAAAAAAGTATGGTTTATTTTTTTAAAACTTTTTTATAGATAATCAAAATGTGAACAGAGATATATTGGTAATATCAATGTTTGATTTTGCATTTAAACATAACTATATTGATGTTTGATATATATATATTTTTTTTTTTTATTAGTGAATGAAAACTGTTTGTAGAATAGGAAATTTTGATTTTTCACGAGGCTAAAACATGCTAGATGATTCATATCAAAATTAGACCAGGAAAATGATTGTGCCTTTCCTGTTGTTACAGAATAAATCAAAAGAAGGAAAGGAAAAATTTATTCTCCATTGTCTAACTTCCAAAATATGCTCTCATTTTAGGACAGTTCATTGCATGCTATTACCATTGCTAACATCTGAAAATATCGTTTAATAATCACCGGCAAGCATGATTAGCAAATTATTTATTCAGTCAGCATAAAACACGATAATGCCATAATTATTAATGTATTATAAAGGAAATTTATGATCTTCTTTTTTGAGATGCCTAGGAAGATTATCAGGTAATGAAGGAGGAGCCTGAATAGAAACCAGTGGGTTTGGGTTGTTGGGAAGTTTATTATCGAAGTATTTGTATCTAGTTCTCTTCAAATCGGCAACATAACGAACATCCAGTTCCTGATTATAAAATAGCCAGAGAGAAAAAAAGGTGGTTATTTCACCCCAATTATTTATTACTTTAATGAAACAACTTTAATGAAAACTATGTATAATTATTAGTCAAAATTCATGAGTCTGCCAAGTATAGGTGGGAGGAATAAAAATGGCGGCTGTTTCAAAAGGTTAAAAAACA
The DNA here is from genome assembly GCF_000696795.3 of Halyomorpha halys. NCBI lineage: Eukaryota > Metazoa > Arthropoda > Insecta > Hemiptera > Pentatomidae > Halyomorpha > Halyomorpha halys. The sequence continues at coordinate 2,072,282 of NW_027114863.1, forward strand.
TTAATTTTTCGGAGCTATATATATTAAAAACTACAACAACATTAGAAAACCTAAAATCACACTATTTAAAGGTGAGTAAATTTCCAGAAATATGAGCCCTAAAAGAGCTATTTACGTCTAATAGTTCTCGAGATATAGTTTTTTAAAAAGCATTATTTCATAAAATTGTTGTATAGAGTATATTGAAAGATCAGTAATTAGTGAATTTATTTTGAAAAATCAATATTTCAAAAACCATTTGATGTGCGAAACGTCTGTTAGCACTCAAATCATTGCTAGATTAATGGGCTATGAAGTGGTTTATGACTTTTATCGTCGTTACAGTAGTACTTTTCATAATATTTGCTGAAATAAATTGATTCAAAGTTGTTCGGACAAATTTTCATTTGCCAAATTTATATTCATATGTGAATATCATAAAATAGTAGTTTTTAGTCAACGAAGACAAGTGTCATGAACTAATTTATAATAAGTTAAATCTCCTTTATTTTGAGTGCTGGTGGACATATGTGCGTCTTATAGATCTAGAGATATAATTTTTTTCAAAAATCAAACATTTGAACTAGAAATTAGTAGTTTGTGAATTTATTTTAGGAAATACCATGAAAAATACTATTCCTACGAAGGTAAAGGTCATAAACTACTTTATAGTACGTTAAACTAGATTTAATTTGAGTGCTAATAGACATCTTGACGATGAAGAAAATTAACTTTTCATTCAAAGCTCTTTAAAAATACCAACACTAAAACATGAAATATAATATAGTTTAAAGTTGAGTAAATTTGCTAAAATATGAGCCTTAATAGAGCTATTTACGTTCAACATTTTCCGAGGTATTGTATTTTAAATAGCAACATTTTATAAAGAATCCACGGAAAATCAATAGTTAGTGAATTTATTTAGATAAAACTATTTCTCAAAAACCATCCGACGTACAGATGTCCATTAGCACTCAAAACAAATCTAGTTTAATGTGCTATAAAGTAGTTTTTTAAGTTTATCTTCGTAAGAGTACTAGTTTTTTAAGTTTATCTTCATAGGAGTAGTAGTTTTTATGATATTCCATAAAATCTTGATTTCTACTTGTTCGGACAAAAGAAATGAAATTTTATGAAAACATGTATATCAGGAACTATACGACGTAGAGATGTCTGCCAGCGCTCAAATTAAAGCTTATTAAATGTACTATAAAGTAGTTTATAATATTTATATTCGCCGGAGTATTATTTCTTATGATATTTTCAAACATTGTATCCAAACAACTAGAAATTAAAATTTAATGAATTTATTTTGGAAAATATCATAAAAACTATCAAGGTAAACTTATGTTCGTAACTTGGTAGCAATTAGTAGCAACCCAATGAAGTTAAGAAGCCCATCTTTGTTGTTTTCGAATAAAGTTTTTCCCCCTTATCAAAAAATAAAAATGTACTATATGTACAGACAATATCAAAACAGTTTAGACAATTCCCATACAAAAGTAAATTCTCTCTGCCCTGATTTCTCACGATCTTGACCTGCCTCGCGCATTGTCCTACAAAGGCAAATTAACCTTTCTACAGGAAATAAATTTATATCATGAGAAAATATCCTTTCTTCTATCTGATTTCACAAATCGACCGATTCTCTGTTTGCTTCAATACTTTTGAAACTGTATTCAGCATAAGATAGCTCCATTCATCAAAACATTGGTAAATTTACAAATAATATTTTCCAAATTCAGTATTTTAGAAGGTACTTTTTTAAAATAAATATGCTATCATTAAGAAATTAAACTGGATCATCTGAGACATATCCTTATAGTACAAGAGCCGGGAAGAAAAAAAGGCAGTTATCTCACCCCAATTTTTGATTACTTTAATGAAAAGTAGGTATAATTACAAGTCGAAATTGAGTCTGCCAAGTATAGGTAGGGGGAATAAAAAACAGCGGCTGTTTCAAATTGTAAAAAAAAAAATTAATTTTTCATTCGGAGTTCTATATCTATAAAACTACCTAGAACACTAGGGAACCTAAGAGCCCATTATTTAAAGAAGAGTAAATTAGTTGAAATATTAGCCCTAAAAGAGCTATTTACGTCCAATAGTTCTCGAGATATAGCTTTCTAGAAAGCAAAATTTTATAAAGACTATAAAGACGTTTATGACCTTTACCTTCGAAGGAATATTAGTTTTCATGATATTTGCTAAAATAAATTGATTTATAGTTGTTCGGACAATAAGTTTGATTTTTGAAAAACTTCATTCCAGAAACCACTGAACGTACAGATGTCTGCTAGAGCTCAAATTAATTAATTAAAGCTAGTTAAATATACTAAAAAATTGTTAATTATGTTTATCTTTGTAGAAGTAGTAGTTTTTATGATATTTACAAAATTAACTCACAAACTGTTCATTTCTAGTTGTTTGAATAAAATGTTGGAGTTTTGAAAAAATATATCTCTAGATCCATAAGACGCACATATGTCTGTCAAAACTCAAAATAAAGGAAATTTAACTTACTCTAAAGTAGTTTATGAGACCTATCTTCGTAGGGGTAGTAGTTTTTATGATATTCTCATATGAATATAAATTTGGCAAATGAAAGTTTGTCCGAACAATTATAAATCAATTTATTTTAGCGAATTTCATGTAAAATATTACTCCTACGAAGATAAACACCATAAACTACTTTATAGCTCATTGAACTAGCTTTAATTTGAGTACTAATAGACATCTGTACGTCAAATGGTTTTTTGAGATATAAGTTTTGCAAAATAAATTCAATAACTACTGATCTTTCAGTACGTCCCACACAACATTTTTATAAATGTTGGTTTTAGAAAGCTATATCTCGAGAACTATTGGACGTAAATAGCTTTTCTAGGGATAATATTTTAGCAAATTTACTCTTCTTTAAACGACGTTCTCTTAAGTTTTCTTGTATTGTTCCTACTTTTTAAGATTTAGAGCTCCGAATGAAAAATTTGTTTTGTTTTTCATCGCTTTGAAACAGCCGCCTTTTTTTATTCCCCCTACCTATACTTGGCAGAGTCATCAATTTTGACTATTTAATTAATTTATAATAAAGTATACCTAGTTTTCATTAAAGTAATCACAAATTGGGGTGAGATAACTGCCTTTTTCCTCCTCTTGGGCTCTTGTACTATTACCTACGGGCAGAAATGGGCAAAAATTAGCTATTGTTGAAACAAATGTCATGGATACGATATTTATTTATCAATGGGCCATTCATAAATAAGGGTGGTATCCATAGCAATTTTTTGCTATTAGTTACAACTATAGTTAAATGTTTGCCTATCTCTGTCTCTACAGGGAAACCATGCTGAAGTCAACTCTCATCCCCTCCTCCAAGACGAATTCGAATGAGATAGTGAATTAAATTTCAGATGGATCAGGAAAGAAAAATACAGTAGGAAGATTTTAAACTACTTCTCATACCTTCCTTTCAATCAAAAACTAAATGTTATTCGTAACCTGCTGAGTAAAGGCGTGAAATTAACAAATAAGGATTATTCGAAGGATGTTAATGCACAGGTGTTTACAATTCTGCATTGGTCACCTCCACGAGGTAGAAGGTTTTAGTACAAGAGCCCAAGAGGAGAAGAAAGGCAGTAATTTCACCCCAATTTTTGATTTCTTTAATGAAAAATATGTATAATTACTAGTTAAAATAGTGTGCCAAGTATAGGTAGGATAAATAGGAAATGGTGGCTTTTCAAAACGTTAAAAATAATACTTTTCCATTCGGAGCTCTATATCTTAAAAACTACCAACAAAACTAGAAAACCTAAAAGAACATCATTTAAAGTAGAATAGATTTACTAAAATAATAGCCCTAACAGAGCTATTTACGTCCAATAGTTCCCGAGATATAGCCTATAAAAGAGATATATCTTTAAAACGCCCAACAAAACTAGAAAACCTAAGATAACGTCATCTAAAGTAGAGTAGATTTGCTAAAATATGACCAGTAATAGAACTATTTATGTTCAATATATCTTGAGATATAGCTTTTTAAAAACAATATATCATAAAAAAACACAAGTTGAATTTATTTTGATAAGTTTATATCTTAAAAACAATTCGACGAACAGATGTCTATCAGTGCTCGAATTATAGTAAGTTCAATGTACTACAAAGTAGTTTATGAAACGTATATGCGCAGAAGTTGTAGTAGTTCGAATAAAATTTCATATGCAAAATTTATATTCACATGCGAATATCCATTAAAACTACTACCCATACGAAGATACGTGTAATAAACTGCTTTTTAGTAAGTTAGATTATCTTTATTTTGAGTGCTGGCAGACATATCTAGCTATGTCTTACGATTCCAGAGATATATTTTTTAAAAATCAAAACTTTTATGTGAATAACTAGAAATCCACATTTTATGAATTTATTTTGTTGAATATCATAAAGACTACGTAGATAGACGTCATGAACTACTTCATAGTACATAAAACTAGCTTTGATTTGAGTTCTAATAGACATTATCAATGTCATTGATTAATGGATTTCTCAAAATACATTCACTAACTACTGTTTTCAGTACATTTTTTATGATATGTTGCTTCTTAAAAAGCTATATCTCGGGAATAATTGAACGTAAATAGCCAATATTTTAGTATATCAATTCTACTTTAAATTATCTTCTCTTAAGATTTTCTAATGTTGTTGGTAGTTTTAAATATATAGAGCTCCGAATGGAAAATTATTATTATTAACGTTTTGTATTTCCCCTTCCTATAGTTGCCAGACTCATCAATTTTCACTACTACTTATTCATAGTTTTCATCAAAGTAATTAAACATAAAGTAATTGCTCTTGTACTATTTTATATAAGTTGGGAAAACCTAGAGCTCCTAATAACCAATTGCCTAATTATCCATTATTTCTCAAATAAAAACCTCTTACTTATATAAGAAAACTCACTGAATCCCATAAGAAACAAAGGTTACTTATAAAACCTCAGATAAACCTGACCAATTTTTTACTCCAATGAAAGATAAAATATAGACAGCTCTTAGTTCAAATATAGTTTATAAAATCAATTGTTTGCACTCTCCTAATTTCAATATCGGTATGACAACCCAAAACCTTAAAAATAGGATGTCCCAACATCAAAATTTCTGCACTGAATATAAAAATAAGCAAGAACTGCCATAGCAAAACATAGCCTTGAATTTAAAAATAAATCTGATTTTTAAAACTCACATATTTTAGATAAAGAAAAGTCAGAACAAAAATTAAACACCCGAAGGCACTATATATTTTAGAAAACATAAATAATGTTGAAAATTTTAAAACTAATTCCAAAGACCTCAATAATTTCTTAACCATAGCGTTAGGTGTTTTTAGGTTGGCAGTTCTTATTTGTTGACATAGCGGGACCTTGTAATTTAAATTAATGCTTGAAGCACCGCCAATGGGTGGTTCCTTCCCAAGATTTTCAAGTGTAAATGAAACATTCCACATATTTACTTATTGTAATTATTATTTTGTACAGATGAAAATTACATTCAATAAATATATAAAAATTTATGGTGATATTTTTTATTTTATTTTTAATTGAAAGAAAAGCATTTGACCGCTCAAGACCTACCTGTCAATAGGCAATTATTTAAAAATAACCATTTAATTATTTATTTAAAAACCAGAAATAATTTTGGTTTGGTTAGTTTCAATAATAAAATGAAGTATATGATGAGTGATGGTCAAGAAAAAAACACGAATAGTTAGAAAAATATTATTGGAAGATTGGTTATTGACCGTGGGTATAAATAAATGGAATTAGGTCCGGGTGTGGTCAAATAAAACTCAAATAGTAAATTGGTATACTATTTTTATTTGAGCCAACGTTTCGCCTCACTTTGCAGAGCTTCATCAGGGCTGTTATGACGGGAGTCAAAGTCAAAAATATTATTTATATGTATATATAGTTGACCGTAAAGATTTAAGTATAATCAGATGGTCGGGGTTGCGGTCAAAAAAAGAAGATAGTTTAAAACTATTTTAATGTCAGACGTTTCGCCCCACTTTGCAGGGCTTCATTCTATTTATATACAAAAATATTATTGATTTTCTACGTTTCGAACCACATCGGCGTAAGTCTTCATCAGGACTTACGTCTGAACTGACAGGTAGTAAATAATTGGCAATCGTAAATAATATTAGATTAATGATTTATTCATAATAATCATTATTGTTTGAGAGTGGTTTATTTAATTATTAACACAAACACATTTGACCCAAATATACTCTCAACATTTATTTCCAAAAACTCTCCAACGTAGGTATAGTCAAAAATATTAGTACGTTGTAAGGAAATAATATAATTAATATAAAAAGAAATTTGTATAGGTTGTCTCCTTGAAAATGGCCTGAGGGCCGAAACGTTGGAGAGTTTTTGGTAATAAATGTTGAGAGTATATTTGGATCAAATGTGTTTGTGTTAATAATTAATTGAAAGGCAGTTATTGCGCGGTCAACTACTTTTCTTCCAATGATATAATATTATATTTAAATTTTAATGGATAAAATAAGCAATTCTGAAGATAGTATAGTTCATATTTTAATTAAAATATAAAGACGATTGCCAATAATTGATCATTTTATTATATATATTAAGGTAAACATAGCGTATATATACATAACCTAGGTATATATATTTACCTGTTATTTTTTAATATCTCTTCTCAAGGGCGTACTCAGGATCAAAATTATGGGGGGGAGCAAACCATTGCCAATCAGATAGTGACAATTTATCACGGAAATGGTTAATCAAACCAAAATTTTAATAAAATTATATATAATTATCGCAGTGCTTTATTAGCTATTACAATTATTTTCTTGAGAAAGAAATATATTTTTTATTAAATTGATATTTTTTTCACAGCTAGGGAGAGACAGCTGCCCCCTCTGGGTATGCTCATATCTCTTCTATTTTATTTCATCTGGGGTGTCTTCGTCATTTTTCAATTAATAAAATAAATTAAATGTTTTTTTTTTATAAAATAATCTTTTGTTATTGTATTTAATGAAAAATAAGGACAATAAGTGAATAATAACCTTGAAAACTATAAAGAGCAACGAGAGAAAACAATGATACAAAAAATCAAGTGCAGTGCCGAAATTACACCCAAAAGCCAATTCAAAAATATTTCATTTTTTTTTCTTTTTTATAGTTTACAGTAATTTTTCGTAATTTCATTTTTCAAATATGCACAAATGAGTTGAATTAGCTTATTTAATTGTGCCAACGTTTCGGCTAGAGTTTTTAGCCTTCATCAGGGCTGTTAGCTTGGAAACCAAACGTAAAAAAAAATGAATTAAAATAATTAATATAA
>NW_027114863.1:2083155-2114724 GCF_000696795.3 Halyomorpha halys
GTGTGGTTCAAGGATAAACAGAAGTGAAGTGCTGCTGCTATTGCATTTAGTTCGGCAGTGAATATGTTGCATAGTTTGTGGAGTTTAATTTTGAACGTTGAATCATTTGTTACAAAGGATTTACTTTGTACGTGGTTCTTTTAATTTCATTTTTCGTAATATGTATGATATAAATATTCCTTCATTGCTCTTGGTTTCAAAATATTATTTCTACCCAATGAATAACCGATGTATACAAGCTATTGTGTTAGGTGAAACACGCAGGTGAGTGAATCGTCAATTTTTTACAGTTGTCCTTACGCATAGTCATAACTCACATGTTATCACTACCTCATTTTCATTTCATATTCAGATCTTCCGAGATATTCAAATTTTATCGGGATCAGAGAATGAGTTGGAAGAAGGTTGCGGTTCTTGAAAATGTTGTATCTTTAACAAGCAAAAATCCATCCAAATGTCTAATTTAATTTCATTTTGATTTAAATTTGTCGTGCTGAATTTTAAAGAACAGTTTTTAAGTATATAGCAATTTAAAAAAAAAAAACTTTGTAAAAGATGTATAAGAAAAGTAGAGATCCTATTGTGGGTCAGCAGTCACCATTTGTGTCCATTGGATAATTAATTACCTTTTATAATGCAAGGTTAATTAAAGGTCAATTTCTGAGAATAAAATCTAGTTTTTTTTTTAAATTTATGCCTGTCCAGGAAAATAATTATGCGCAACGTAAACGAAAGATTTTTCCACAGGAAGTAGACTGTTATGCCATCACGCGTAAACGAAAGTGGCTGAAGTAATTTGATAAAAACATATAGTGGATCATCTAAGTACTAATCCACAACAACCACAATAATCACCCAAAAATAAACAACCACCAAAACGAAATCAAGTTGGAGTAAATTTCCCACATTTTTGTTCCCTATGGTTTTTTTTCCTTTCCAGCATCGTTTTGGAGCATCAGCTGTAATCCGCCAATGAGGTCCAGTCAAGTCAGGACCAGAAAGAGAAATCGGTCGGATATTTTTGGGAAAGTTCTGAAACTTAGTTTATTTCTGCTTTTTTAAAGTGACAATCGCCACCTCGAGTTTAATTCAGAGATATAAAATAAAAATAAACAAACATTTTTTTTATTTATAAATGAAATAGTACAAATATATAATATATATATAAAATAGTACAAGAGCCGGGAAGAAAAAAAGGCAGTTATCTCACCCCAATTTTTGATTACTTTAATAAAAACTATGTATAATTACTAGTCAAAATTGATGAGTCTGCCAAGTACAGGTAGGGGGAATAAGAAATGGCGGCTATTTCAAAACACTCATTTTTCATTCGGAGCTCTATATCTTAAAAACTACCAACAACACTAGAAAACCTAAGAGCACATATTTAATATTTAAAGAAAAATAAATTTGCTGAAATATTAGCCTTAAAAGAGCTATTTACGTCCAATAGTTCTCGAGATATAGCTTTTTAAAAATCTATATTAACTACTAATATTAGTTAGTTTACTATATTACTATAACTACACTCAAAGTAAAGGAAATTTTACTTACTATAAATTAGTTTGTGACACTTATCTTCGTAGGGGTAGTAGTTTTTATGATATTCACATATGAATATAAATTTGGCAAATAAAAATTTGTTCGAACCACTATAAATCAATTTATATTAGCAAATTTCATGAAAACTATTACTCCTACGAAGATAAACATCATTAACTACTTTATAGCTCATTAAACTAGCTTTAATTTGAGTGCTAATAGATATCTGTACGCAAAAGGTTTATGAGATATAGATTTTTCAAAATAAATTCACTAACTACTGATCTTTCAGTACGTCCCATACAACATTTTTATGAAATGTTGCTTTTTAAAAAGCTATATCTTGAGAACTATTTAACGTAAATAACTCTTTTATGGCTCATATTTTAGCAAATTTGCTCATCTTTAAATGACGTTCTCTTAGGTTTTCTTGTATTGTTCCTACTTTTTATGATCTAGAGCTCTCAATGAAAAATTTAATTTTTTTATCGCTTTCAAACAGCCGCCATTTTTTATTCCCCCTACCTATACTTGGTAGACTCATCAATTTTGAATAGTAATTATACATAGTTTTCATCAAAGTAATCAAAAATTGGAGTGAGATAACTGCCTTTTTTCCCTTTTGGGTTCTTGTACTATAATATAATACTCATTTTATACTAAATGAAAAAAAAAAAATGCACCTACCTAAAATTTTTATTTCAATAATAATTTTGTTGGGGCAAATCCCACCTAATAATTTGAAAATTAGAAAATATGATTTTGAGAAATTTTAGAACCTAATTTAAACTATCCAAATTGTGATTGATCATTTTAATCAAAGTTATGGTCCAGTCAAATTAGACAATAAAGTGCAAAACCAAAACATTAAACAAATATTGAAGTGGTCCCCCCTATATTTTTTAGTATTTCCAGAACATAATGTCTATAAAAGCCCCATTGATCTGTGCCTCGGGTTTATTTGCAGGGAAAGAGGAAGGAAGGGGGAAGCAAAGCGGAAGGGTAAAATACACCCACTTCATTAATTTCTTTATATCTCTAAAACTGGGTGATTTCCGGAAAATTAATTTATAACAAAACTGAAGTGTGGTGGGCTGGTACAATTTTGTCTCTAATATCCACCTTCATTTGCAGGACAGTAATTTTATAATTTTTTTTTTTTTACCATTTTTTGCATTTACAGGCTGTATCGCAGATTGATGCTAATTTGTAAATGAGCTTTGGTTCTCATAGTGTTCAAAGAATTTTCGATTGGAGATTAATGTTGAAAAAAAATGGAGTAGATTGGTAAAACAAAAATTGTTTTCTTTTTTTTACTCAAATTTTTTATTTTATGAAAAAAGTTAAATTAACAGCATTTTTTTTTTATATTAAGAACTTTATATCTTACCTATATATAGATAAACCTTATATCTCCTATTTTATTGTAAATAGAATAAAAATAGTATTTATTAAATTCCTAATTTGATCAGCAGCATCACAGGAAAAAAAAATCAATTAGGCACATATGCGCTTGTTGTTACACTTTTGTCCCAACCAACTAAAACTAAAAGGTGTTTTGTGTACCAATGTGAAATAAAAAACTATAGGGCCTGTTATGAGGTTAGAGTGAATCTTTAACCTTGTTCATATGAGCACAAGCTTCTCTGAAATGCAAAACATAAAAGTACTTCCACTCTTCAGCTAAGTAAAAAAACTATTCTCATAAACAAGTCAAGTTAGGTTACTGTAAGTTATACAAAGTCCCTGGGTTGGGATGGAGGGTTATATACAATAGATATGGTAAATACAATATGTTTTTAATCTCAGTTTTATCTAACAAATGAACTTTACAAAAGGTTAAATTTCTTATAAAATTGGTCAAGTAATTTATTTTTCTCAAGGCAGTGTTTCTTGACCACTGATTTTTTAAATATTTTTAATATTTTAGAGGCAACACTGAGGCATGCAATTGATTAGCATTATTTGTCCCCTCTATATCGTAGAAACTGGTTTAAAGAAATAACTTAAATGATCACTTTTGAAGGAAAATATACTTTATTTCTGAATAGAACCCATTTTACCAAATCCAATAATTTTTAAGATAAAAAAAAAAAAAAAACTGATAAAATATACAGATTTTGTCACATCCAACACCCCAGTATGCAAAACTGTGGGACTTAAACATATCTAATGGACTAGTGATATTAAACATTAATAGCGGGTATTAAAATAATGAATAGTAAAGAAAATTATTGTTTTCAAGAGGCAACATTCACAACAGGTAAGTGAAAAGTTCAATTTAAAAAAAGTTAGAAAAACTAAAATATTTCTTAATATTTAAAGGAGGTTGGGAAAATTATATTAAACTTTTTTTGGAATTCACCTCATCTTTATTTGAAATTCCTGTTTCAATAATTATTAAATCACTTTGGAAATCTTGAAAATTACATCTCTTTAAAAAGGATTCTAAAAACTAATTACTTATACCATTAAATTTTTAATTGTTATAATATAATCATTTTCTATTTACTATTTCTCAAAAATACACTGAGAAAATATATCTTGTAATTTCAACTTTTTTTTTTTCAGAAAGCAATGTTCATCTGAAGTTTTATGGATTAAAAAAAGTATATTTAATGATTTTTTTGTCATCAAGCCTTTGAAATTTAAAATACCATATTATATCATATGAAATGAACAACAAATTCAACAATGGCGAATAAAAGACTGAATGGTCTACTACACAAATCAATATATGTTAATAGATCATATTAGTGAATAAATTGTTATGATGATATAAAAACTGAACCTTGATGTAAAAACACAAGAATTGCAATATTATATTGACCCCTGCAAAAGTCCATTATTGAATAGTAAAAAAAATATAGAAAAATAGGGTTTTAATCTGATTAGAATTGGGAAAGACAATTAATGGATAAAAATCTTTACATCATGCATATATTATATAATCTCTGCCAATCATTCCTTCACTGTCATTATCACATTTTTTTTTTTTTAGTGATCAGGATACACTAGTAGGAAGCAGTAAACATGGTCTCCTTGAGCTCCTTCTTTAACCTCTTCTTTTACTTTTAGGATATGCAAGAGAATTAAAAATTTGTGAATATTTTTATGGAATTTCTAGATGTGGTAAATAGTACATATTTCAAACATTAAACTTCTTTTCTTTTTTTTTTCTATTTCAGCTATAGAATCGACAAAACAAAGTCAAAATTATATAATATATATTGTGGTATAGAATACCCAGTTACTTCAGAATAATGGTTTCTCTATAAAACTATTAAGTTAGATCCATACTAAACGCAAGGATATCTAAACATCTTAACCATCCCTATCTAGGCCATATACTTATTGAAAACATTTAAAATTTTTCGTCTAGAGCAATTCATCTATTTTCTTTATTACATTATTGTGCTAGTGGGGGGCAAGGAGGATGTTGTAGGGAGATTTGTCCAATATATCAGCTAAAGTTTCTAATACTTGGCTACATTTGCAACATTTGTCTGGCCACCAGTTCTTGGAACTCCAAACAGAGGAACATATTTGCATTTCTAAGTTATTGTACATTTTAAGCATGCAAGAACCATCTTATTGTATTTGAATTTATTAGCTCATAAATTAGATTTAAAATGGGACACATCTATCCATTGCCATTTTAATTTACTGCAATTCTCAAAGGTCTGTTCTCTAGACTGACTAACATTCTTTGTAGCTAGTGAAGCTCCCACAATATTTTCATAAATGTCAATTCGATCAAGAAAAATCCTGACTTTATCACCAAAACCAAAAATTTTCTGGAATAGAACATCATTCACATTGGTTAAATTTTAAAAGGAGCCTTCCTCTGACAATGCAACAAATCTAGGCCCCTGTATTTAAACATGCAAAGAATGGCAATAATATCCTACAGTAGAGATGGGCATATTTTAGTTAATGATGCTGTTTGGAAAAAGGATATATTGCGAAAATACATGTATTAACTATATTAGTCTTCTGTTCAGGCTTAAGAAAATTCAAATTAGCGAGCTATTCAACATTACGTTTGACCAAGTTTTTATAAATTGAATTTGTGAATTATATATCTGCAATTAATATTGTACTGAATGTTTCATTATTAAAACTTTTAAATCTGTCCATATTGCAGCAAACATTCTTACAATGTTGACAAGTGTAAGAGATTACAAGCATAACTGAAAAATACAAGGAGTAGATTGATTTTTTATGCCAATACCTTTCAGAAACCAATACCATTTATTAAAAGGATAAAAATTACTAGTATTAAGCATTGTTATAAGTTATGTTAACTATATGAACATAAATAAATAAATTCCACAAATATTAAAGGCATGATGGATAATGTAGGAATTTATGTACAATAGTAATAACTAAATGACTAAAGCAATCTTATGTACCTGAAGATGGCTAGGATTACTTACTTATTTTACCAGCTGAAAGTGCTGCTAATCTATAGTTATTTCAGTGGCTTGATAGGGGTCGAATAAAATTAGTTCTTTTTAGTTATTTCATTTTGCATCACAATTATTGCAACTAACCATTAACTGTTTTGCCACAATAATTGTAATTTAAATTGGATTATCTCTATTTAAATTGAAATACAGGGCCCTCTGAGATATAAAATAGAGGCTTCACATAGTCTAACTGTATCAATCAAGTTACTGAGATAGATACCTTCTCAACAGCTGTAACACCTGTCAGATTTATTATTAGGAGGCTGTGATTTCAATAAAACTCTAGATATCTGAAAATTCCTATCCCTCTGAGGTTAAAAATATAGATAGTTTCACTTTGTAAAACATGTTGTATTGGATTTGGAATTGTTCTATTAATTAAAGAAAGATTTAATTTTAATGTTTTTATTTAAATCCATGTTTAGAGAAATTGATTAATCAACAAGAGAAATAATTTTATTCGTCTCAACAAAATAGGCTACACTTAATGTACTAAAAGGATGAGCAAAAGAATTTTTACCCTTATATTTCTTATTTTGCATGATCAAAGTGGTTCAAAATGGCAGAACCAATATTAGTTTTGATTATATTAACCAGTATCTGTACAAAATTAATGATTCAAATATATTTTGGCAAACATGTTTAATTTATTAAATTATTATAATATGTTTTAGCAGCATATGTTATTATAAAATAAAAAAAACCTGGGCCATTAAACATATTATTTTTTATATTTATTTTTGCTCTTAAAGTTCTGTGAAGTACAGTGTTAGTAGCCAATATTAACAGTAGTTATTAGTTGAAATAGTAATATTAAGGAAGATAAAGGAGATAAGAAAAGAGGTTATGTGAAGGTTCCTATTGTAACTAAAATAGAAATACTATTATTTTTATAAGGCATAGGAGCATATTAGTGATTAATAACATAATGATGTAAACTGAAGTTTGACTGTAATCTATGTAATTAACAACAGACTTTCTGCCAAATTTAGGGTTGAATTTTCAATTGAACATAGTCTTTGACTAAAATTCAATTTTCAATGATGAACCAAAATGCTTTTAGCTTTTTCAGAAGTTTCTTTATTACTCAGTACTTAAGTGTATGCAATTTGATAGCTCTCCTTTAATTTACCTTTATATTCTTACTAGAAACAATTGATTTTACCTAGCGAAACATAGGCTTTAGTAATTTAAAAAATAATTTGTTTCTTTATTGTTAAATCCCTTTCACAATGATGCAAATTGTAAATGACGCTCCTTGCAATTTATGTTTTAAATATGTTATCACTAGTAAACATTGATTAAGAAGGTAAACAACATTTAATCCATTTTGTTTCACACCTCTTCAATGAATAATATTCTTCAAAATCAATTAAAAAAAAAATCATTATTCTCTTGATATATTTAAGCACAATACAAACTTATTTAATCTGAAGATAGACAAATCACTCAATGATAATTGTTTCCATATTTTTTTATTATAATAATAACAGGGTATTACACAAACATAAAATTGAATGAATAACAGCAATATGTTCAGTATTATTTACATTATATACATTATTTACATGAAGACTTTATTAAAACATAAAAAAAATACTTCAAAAAACCTGAACTTTATGAATTTGTGATTATAACCTGTCAAAAATGAGTAAAAATAAACAATTCAATTGGTCCCAAAACTATTTTGACAGGAGGAACCCTTCTCAAGCACCAACATTTGACATCGGGTAATGTAACTAATAACGTATCTCATGTTTAGAATATAAAGTTTACACAAAAATAATTAAGTTGCAAAAGGAGGTGTTTAGTTATAAAAAATGGTAACTGACCAAGATAAAACTTTTGCAATGTCACAATGTTTTGTTAATAATGTTTTGTCTTTAACTAACATTCACTTAATACAACTTAATATCAATATTGATTTCTTATGAAAATAAATTTTTAAAAGATTCTTTTATCAATTTATGAAATCAGCTTCATAAAAGCCGGTGATGTCAAAAACTTTAATTCATAAAAACTGTTAGTTAACATGTTTTACCTCCGAATGTCTTCTACAGAACATATTTTTGGATTTATATTACTTTTCATTTTAATGCTAATAAGATTTATCTTAAGTTTAGTTGTGGGAAGTTAAAACAAAAACTCTTAAAAAAAAAAAAAAAAAATGTGTTCAATTAAAACAAAAGAGCAAAAACTCTGTAAGAGACACAAATATTGTAAGGATATAATAGGAAGATTCCAATTATAAAGCCTTGAGTCTCTAAGCTGCTGGCAGATGATACCTGTTGTCTCTGTCTCTGGATGTTTTGTCTTTTTAGTTTGTTGGTGTTTGATGTGCTACATCTTGTTTTCATGGTATAGGTGATTGTCTGTTCTGATACATTGGTAAAATATAAACTGGTGAGTTGTTTGCTGGTAGTTTACAGACTCAAGGCTTTCTGATTGGAGTCTGCATTTTGTATTTTAGCAATCCTCATTGAAGCCTAATTTGTAAAAAAATAAATAAAAAAAGACAAAAAAAAAAAAGAATTGAATAAAAGACAGAAAAAGAATATTTTAGTTTTAATTATTGATTTTCATTATTTATGCTGTTGTTTTGTATTTAGATTTATTAGGTCAACTGTAAATTTGTTTTTAACTTGATAAACGATGAACAATATTAATTGGAGCTTAATCCATAAAAATAAGACGCAATAAAAAAAAAAGTATTTTGACATGATGGCAATTTTTTAAGACTTTTATGTAAATCTCCGTTTAACCGATAAATTCATAATGATTAAACTAATAATAAACATAGAAACAAAATACGATATTGAAAAAATATACTAAACCTTGGAGAAAAATCTGCCCTCTATTTTTAGTAATCAATATTCCATATTTAGCTCTCCAATTATGAGGATCTTTAATTTCAAGATGTTTTTGTGTGGATTGCTTTTTAAAGAGTATATTCATAACGTATTTCTCTAACAAGCAAGTATTGTATGTCGTTCAATATTGAAACCTTTAAATCTTTTTTAGTTCGACTGAGCATAAAGCTAACAACATATTGACAGCTACAAACTTGCTTATTTATAGAACAAATTATGTCCTTCTAATTTATTAAAAAAATGCTCGCTCTGTAATAAATTACAAAAGTTTAGAGATAATTGGAAAATAATTTTGTGTGTTCAACAATAATTTTCATATGATAGCTTTGATTTTGAGCCCTATATCAAATGTCACCTTGTGAATTGAAAAGATAGCAAATATTTTATCCATTTTGTTTTTTATATATAAATAATATTTCTACATAAAAAGTATATCTAGTATTTAACATCACAATTTTCTTATTGATATAAACATCCTCATTGTTTTTTCTAACGTCTGGATCCATAACTTACAATTTTAAAAATGAATAAATATAAATATAATTAAAATATGGCTAGTCGTTTCAGTTTCAGAAACTACAACGCCTCAGTTCTGTAAAATAAGGCGAGTTTGCAGCAAGGCGAATTGATGGACATTTCTTCAGAAACAGGCGCAAGACTCCCTCATATTCCTTTTAACCCAGTTGAGGTAGCTGGTGACCCTGGTGTATACTCCTGGGTATCCAGGCCGTCCGCAACCAACTCCCCAAGAGACGATACCTGTTTCAGGGTAAAGATGATTAGAGATCTCTTGCAAAGTTGGGATGCTCTATGCATTACAAGAACATTAATACATACATGCGGTGAAAGTCTAAAATCTATCATCAGGAGAAAACATCGTTTCAAACTTTTAAGAGAATACAAACTAAATCGTAGGAAGTTGGTCCGGGTTGCGATCAAGAAACGTATAAAAATATCAACAAAAAAATAATAAAAACTAAAAAACTAGCAATAAAAACTAAGTAACCACCTCCCAGTGGAGTGGCCCTCCCCATTCTTTGTACCCCCGACAAGCGGCTACTGGGCCAATATTGTAACCCCGCCTTCAGCGGACCCAGCCCAACCCTTTATAATGCCATATGGGAAAGGAAGGGCAATGTAAATACGTGGACTTTCCTCTGTGTTTATAGTATTTGCTTAATAAATTAAATTAGGAGATAAAGTTATTAGTTACTGACGTTTCGCCCCACATTGACCCCCCATCAGTGCAAAGTCCAGAAAAAAGAATCACTCACACCATCTTCCTACAATCATCACATACGGTCAACAAATAATCTTCCAGGATAAACTAAATAAAATTAGTCAGTTCTCTCATATTTTTTCCCTTTATTTTTTGGCCTGTTTACTTAACATACACGACCAATCTTGAACAAACATTGAGTTTGTTCTTCTCTCTTATGTTGTTTGGTAAGGCAGTCTGTTGATGTAAATTTTCTCTACTCGTACGCGTAAAAGAAGAGTCATTCTAATATCAGCCTCAAGTAGATTTTTTTAAAAAGTTTCTAGTATGATTCCCAACAGGCTTTATTAGACTTGTTCCAACACGAGCTAGCATTATCATCAAACTAGCGTGCGCATTTGGACCGGATCAAACTGCCAACGCATGCGCCAGTTTGATGATAGTTTTGATTCCAATAGGAACTAAACCTTTTAAAATAAAATGCACAGTATGTACGCAGGACGCAGGCCAATCATATAGCTCCGAAACCATATCTTATTATGTTTGTTCCAACAAACGATTTGAGTCAGAAAAGTAGCAGACTCATTCGCGACGACAGAGACGTTTTGACTCTGAGTCAGAAACAAATTCAAACGCTCCGGTTTTTCCTTATCAGATATAAAGGAGGATAAAATTTGATGTGAATAGTTTTAGGTTAGGTAAAAATCTTAAGTAATAACCAGCAGGTCGAATCTACAACATACATCCCAGGGAGCAGAGCTTACCAATGAACGTTATGTGGGAAAAGATGTTAATGAAACTGTAATATATAATGTAGTATATCATATATATGTAATATAAAACTGTAGTACATTCCGACATCCTAAAAAAAAAATAAATTTGATACTTCATCCATTTCCAGGAATCGCTGCCATCTTGGAAAATGGTGCCCAAAATCCGTTTTTATTAAAATATCTTGTATCCTACACACCATAGAAAAAGAAATGGGAATAAAAATTATTTTATTGAAGAAGATAGGTGGCCGTATGAAGTAGATTATAGAAAGATAGTCCGGGTGGCGGTCAATAAAGTTATCAAAATAGTAGAAAAAACACCAAAACATCCACTGGGCTTCGTAAGCGCTAAATGAAAACAAGATATTCTTAAACATTTTTTTTTCTTTTGAGGTTAAATGACTTCCAATTTAATGAAATTTCTTTATTAAAATTATCACTACATGGTACAACGTTTCGGGACCACTGTCCCATATTCACGCACCTTAAACTTCATAATTTCTTCTAAGAAATCATGTCACAATTTGTGCATCTTCACCACTCCTTAGCACAGCCATTACTCTACTTCCTAAACTTCCTACAGAGATAATCCAGAAAACAAGATACAAGTATTGTAAGAAGTGACAGAATATTGGAATAAGTATACAAAGGTAATTAAAAAAAACAAAAATATATTTTTTTGTATATTTTTCTTCTAATTTTTTTCTCATCACTTCTAGCAATGTTTATATCTTGTTTTCATTTAGCCCTGACGAATCCGAAACATTGGCTAAAATTAAATTGTTTTTTCTACTATTTTGTACGTTTATTCACCGCCTCCCAGACTATCTTGCAACTAAGATTATAGTATTTTAAATTCTCGACAACTTTTGCTTAAATAATTTTTTTTTTATGAAATGAAAAGTTATGGAGTCAAATGCACGACTGCCCCATTATCATCTAAAACTGGCATTATTATTGATTAATTAATCTAAGCCTGAAGACTTAATTGTTCAGAATATTGTAGAATTGGTTAATTGAAGTTCGGATCAACCAGGGGTACAAGCAATGAATCACTAAAACGTACGTAGCTATCTAATAAAAACATATTTTTATTTTTTAATTTATTTATTTTATGGAAAAACTAATTTTAATATAAACTCTAAAAAAATTAAATTCAAATATTTCGAAAGGAAATTCAACGTAGTTTGATTCTACCTTTCTTTCAAATTCTCAAAGTTGTATTGTTTTTTTAAAATTCTAAAAAAACTAAGGCGGAATCGGTAATACTATAAGTATGTAAATTTCTTTTGATACAAAATCTAGTTGAATCTCAAAAGTACACTTATTCTAACGGTATTATTCGTTTTCGATAAAACATTGTTTAGTTTCCTTATTATTTGCATCAGGGGAGCCGAATTCAGTTAGTCCGAGATTCGAAAGGTATTTCCAAGGATATAAATAAAGTATATCTTTCCTTCAATCTAAGAAAGAAAGAAGAAATAAAATTCATAACAAGAAAAGATCAAAGACGAAAGAGAACTCAAAAGACTCCAGACATGTCTGATGGCTAGCTTCGCCTAAAATTGGATGAGTGCTGAGAGCAGTCGACTTACCCACTATCTGATACTTCTCCCCTTCACTGTTCACCAAAAGAGGTCCACCGCTGTCACCCTAGATAAAAAAAAATAATAATATTAAGTTTCTATTAATTTATTATCAATTTTATGTGTAATAAATTGAAAAAAAAAAACAACAATTTAATAATTAAATTGATTTATTAAATAGTATAAGTAAACTTTTTAAGGGATTTTATAAAGTTGTATGAATCGATTCAATTAATTTTTGCTTGAGCACTTTATCAAGCATCAAAACTTCACAACTAACCATATCGTACAGGAATACCCATATTTCGCTTCGGGCCATAATCACTTTAGATTAAACCTGGATATATCAGAAACCCTCAGGGTTGCTCATTAAACAATAGAATCAGTATCTCATATTTTAAAATCACAAAATTTATTTTTACAAATACAACATTGAGTAGACAAAAAATGAAACAAAATAAACTTAAACAAAATGTAATGAGGTGTAGATAGTTGACCGTAGATTAATTAGTTGAGAAGATGGTAGGGGGGTGCGGTCAGCAAAAACACAAATAAACCAAAATATGATTCATACCGACGTTTCGAACTGAGTTTCAGGTTTTCATCAGAACAAAAAATGAAACAAATATCATTCAGAGAAACACAACATTAAAAATAAATAATAAACAAACAAATTTGGAAGTTTACATAACAATGAATTGAATAATAAAAAAATAGTTGATTGATAACAATGGAATTAGACAGTAGCATATTTATAACAATGAAAGATGGAATATAATATTATATAGGTAAGAAGATATGTAAGTAGTGTTTAAGAAACTGAAAATTGTATTATTTAGTTCATTTTTCTTTCATATTGTTCAATATGTAGATTTAAAATGTTTAATTTTTTTAGACACTACTTACATATGTTTTTGTTTACATATCTTCTTAACTATATAATACTATATTTAATCTTTCATTGTTATCAATCTGCTACTTTCTAATTCCATTGTTATCAATCAACTATTTTTTATTATTCAATCCATTGCTGTGTATACTTCCAAATTAGTTAGCTTATTATTTCTTTTCAATTTTATGTTTCTATGAATGATGGTTCTTATCTCTTTTATGTTTTTATAGCCTTGATGAAGATCTGAAACTCAGGTCGAAACGTTGGCACGAAAAAATAATTTTTTGTTTATTTATGGTTTTTTGCTGACCACACCCTCTCCACCCCCGCCATCTTCTCCATTCATAAAAAAACTAGAATTCAACTGTAAAGGCGACCAAATAATTTATTATTTTTACAGAAAGTAAACAGAACCTAATTTTTCTGATGTTATCACAAACATGAAAATCCTATAAATCACACATGAAACTGTCCATAAATTAACAAACTCGAATAGACTACATTGCATGCTAGTCGTTATCCAGACCTGACAGGAGTCCTCTTTGCCTACGCCAGCGCAGACCATGTTGGGCGTTATCCTGGAGGGACGGTACTTCGTGGACCTGCACTGCTGCAAGGTCAGGATAGGAACTTGTACCTCTTGCACCTCCGAGGCCAGGCTACCTCCTTCGGAAAGTCGACCCCAACCGACAACCGTACCCACTTTGCCGGAGGGGTCCAAATCTGTAAATTAAGAAGAAGTTACAGTAGTTACATATGCATATACCTACTTGTATATTAAGGTTGTAATTTTACAAATATTTTTATAAACACTATAATGTTAATTAATTAATTTAGCTAACTCAAAGTCGGCTTTGGCTGTTGCGAGGTCCCTTGTATTATCAATAAATCCAATCTAGAAGGATTGGGGCTCCTCTTATCCAACGAACTTACACAAACTTGACTAATTTGTGAACTGTATTTGTTCGCTTTATTACGCCTCTAATTTTATGTTGTACGAAATAACTTTCAACTTAGTTTAATTTTTTTGTATTTTAAGTACGAGGGCAGATGCCAGCTAATGAAATGAAACGATAGACATCTTGACTATGTTCCCAATTAGTTTGATACTGAAAACATTTATAATTTGAACATCATTAGCATGGTGTAATTCAGGCTAATTTTTTTTTGTGTGCGTTATAATATTTAATTTATTAATAAATACTATAATCTTCTTCAGCCTTGGCCAATAAGTAGTTGACCATATTCATACCAAAATCATAATATATGAATATATACCATTAAACAAAAAAAACAAAAACAGAATTAAAGTAAAATTTCGAAGTAAGTGTAATATTAAAATAAAAATACTAACCACACCCATTCCCTAATATGTGCAATATTCACACACTTAGCCTGATGACTGGTGTACAACATTCGAAACAAATATTCATTCATTTGCGTGTATTCTCGGCTGGTGACGAAGTGATTTATGAAGTGATGAAGAAGTATTCTGAAGGAAACTAGAGAGAAAACAATATGACGAGAAATCATTAAGGTATTCCAAAATTTGTTATCATTAATGTAAAAAGATCTGAAGAAAGCCATTCGGTGATAACGAGGACTTACAATACAAACTTGGATGTACTCAGCGAGGTGCAGCTCCCCCCCTCCTCTCCCCTAGAAGTCACATTTTTTTTTTTTAAATTGATTATGAGGGGGGTATAGTCACGTGCTAGAGATACACCTAACTATTTACAATGTTATAAATAAATTTAAAAAAGATAAAATAAAGAGATAAAAATAATAATTCTTAATAAGATAGAAAAGTTAATAACAAATAAAAAAAATTACATTCGTAGACCTAACCAAACAAACCTTTTAATGGGGAAAAAACAACAAGTTAATTTGAAAAAAGGACGAAGAGAAAAAAATAAAATAAAATAGAAGCAATGTCAATAATAGAGTTGATAAATATAGAATTTATAACAGGATGTCCTGTAGCAGCCTGAGCTTCAGTCTTCTGGACTAGGTTGGATTTCCCAAGTTGTGAGTCATTCATAATGAGGGTGGAAGGGCAAGCTCGGTTCCCAGACCCTTCTTATTATTTTATTTATTTATTTTGTAGCAGATCAGTCTGGAGAGCCTTACATGGTTTATACAACCGTTACAATATATAAATATGTATATATATATATATATTTTTAGACTATACCCCCTCCCCGGGTATAGTCTCGTACTAAAGACACCCTAACTGTATACAATGTTATATTTAAAAGAAAAAATAAATAGATAAGAATAATGCTTCTCAATAGAAGAGAAAAATAAAATTAATAACAAAAAATAACGACATTTGTAGATCTAACTAAACAAACAATTGTCCTCTATTGGTAAAAAGAAACAAGTTAATTTGAAAAAAAAGACGAGGGAGAAAAAAAATTAATTAATAAATAATAATAAGTAAAATAGAAGTAGTGTGAATAATGAATTAATAAATATAGAAGTTACAACAGACTGTTCTGCAGCAGCCTGGGCTTCAGTCTTCTGGACGAGGTTGGATTTCCCAAGTTGCCTCCTTTAACTGTCGGTAACTGGGAGTGCAACTTCATGAACCGTTTTTTTTTTGTTTTTTTTTATGTAATCCTTTATCAACTCCATTTGTAATTCCCGATTCAATTGGTCACTTCTTACAAACCAAGGAGCATCCACTGCGATTCTTAGGATTTTATTTTGAAAACATTGTCTTTTTTTTCCTTTCCGTAAAGGGTGTTGACTTCAGAGCCGTACATATGCAGCCTGAGAATTGTTTTAAAAATAAGAACAGTTGTTTTTGGTTTTTATTTGGATTTTCCTTTAAGATAAGGATATATCATTGCTAACTTTGCATAGGTTTGAGTTAGTTTGATGTTGATATGTTGATTTAAACATATCATCTAATCTATTATTAAATTAATTATATATTTACATATACAAATATTATTGTTCGCATTTACAACTTATCCCTTAAATGAAAAGAATTGATTTTTTTTGTTTCAGTAATTTTAAAATTTTTACTACCAATACAAATAGTAATATAATTCATACATTTTAGTTAGGAGAAAATATTTGGTAGGAGTAAAGACATTTATTTATTAATGTTTGAATTGAAGCGTATGTGAACGTGTGGAAGCAATATATATCATGTGCTATCATTGATGTTAATGTACTCAGGAATACACAGTGAATTGTTTTCAGGTTGTTCAAAAAAGCACTCAGTCTTCCTAAAATTGTGTTAATATTTTCATACTCTAAACGCCTAAAGTCTAAGTAATTGATAATAAATTTTAAATATACTTAGACATTTATACCCGCATATTAAAGATTATATACAGAAAAAAGTGAAAATTATAAAAACAAAAAAACAAGGTCTCGTGGAAAGTACGGAGGCCTATAACTTTCCCCATTTTAGAGAAATCCTTTAGTGAAACCGTTGGATTTTTTTTCCCTACTCTATTATATAATTTCCTATTAAATAAATTTGTGAAATAACAAAATATTTAATTTAAAATTATTATTATATAAAAATTCTAGACGTAACAAGTTTTGAAAATTTCGGTTAAGTTAAGTTGTAAAAAAAATACAGGATTGTGGAGCAACATTTCCTATATAAATAAAAACCAAAAAAAGATATCCTGTTAAAATGAATTACATCAATTAAATAAAAACAAATAACAGTAATCAGTGATGGCCTTTGAATTTTGAGGATGAGTCGGTGTAGATCTTGTAACTTAAAAGAGTCAGTGTAAACCTTAGAGCTTCCTGGAGGAGTCGGCGTGGACCTTAGAACTATGTTGAGGGATCGTTGTGTACCTTAAAACTTCCTGGGGGAGTCAGCGTGGACCTTAGAACTATGTTGAGGGATCGTTGTGTACCTTAGAACTACGTGGAGGAGTAGGTGTAGGACTTAGAACTTCATCAAACAGTCGACGTGGACCTTAGAACTACGTGGAGTCAGAGTAGAACTTAAAACTACATGCACAAAGATTTTGTCAATTAAATTTTATGAAAAATTATTTAATGATTGTGCCTACACCGAGAACCTGTGTTTGACTTAGCCAATATTTCTATAATTTTTTTTTCTTTGTTAAATTAAAAACTTTTATAAGTAACTGTCACGTTTTAGGCAAATGCTAAAAACATCATTTAAAAAACTTAAAGAAATAAAGATATTGTTCTATCTAAAGAAATTATTATTAAAATTTTACTCTTCTATTGTCCATTTTCAAAAAGAAAATACATATTAGATCTCCACGGTCCATCCCCTGTTTCCTTTGATCTTGTAAATATTTCATTGAACACTAGTAATAAGATTCTTCTTTCAGTCGTTTTTCTCAGTTCGTTTGTCAATAACGTTAGTTCTCTCTTTGAAACAGGAACACGTGGCAGGCTTCGAAATGAGGAAATATTTATTGTAGGCCACTTGAATAAAATATTAAATTTTATTTTCAACCAAATGCTATTATTTATAATAATATTATTTGGTATGAGATTCCATCAAATATCCTAACAATACTAATTAGCTATTTATTAACAATTATAATGAAGGCCTAACAAACACAAATAGAAGAAGAGCCGGTAAGAAAAAAAAGCAGTTATCTCACACCAAGTTTTGATTATTTTAATGAAAACTATGTATAATTACTATTCAAAACTGATGAGTTTGCTAAGTATAGGTAGGGGGAATAAAAAATGGCGGCTGTTTCAAACCCTTAATTTTTCATTCGGAGCTGTGTATGTTAAAAACTACCAAAAATACTAGAAAATCTAAAAGAACATTATTTAAAGAAGAGTAAATTTGATGAAATATTAGCCCTAAAAGAGCTATTTACGTCCAATAGTTCTCGAGATATAGATAGCCTTTTAAAAAGCAACATTTCATAAAATTGTACTGAAGTATCAGTTGTTAGTTATTTTATTTTGAGAAATAAAAGATATAGTATAGATATAGATGTCTATTAGTACTCAAATTAAAGCTAATTTAACGTAATATACAGTAGTTTATAATCTTTACCTTCGTAGGAATAGTAGTTTTCACAATATTTCTTATAATAAATTAATTTATAGTTGTTCGGACAATAAGTTTGATTTAAGAAAAACTTTATTTCAGAAACCATAGGACGTACAGATGTCTGCTAGCTCTCAAATTAAAGCTAATTAAATTTACTATATAATAGTTAATAACGTTTATCTTTTTTTTTATGATATTTGACAAAATAAACTCACAAAAATTCGCACTTCGTACGTGTTGTACGGTATCCCCAAATATTCGTTTACGATGGTCTAAGAATGATTAAGTAATCGAAAATGCATTAATCTTCCTTATAAACAGATGAATAATTTTAATTAGTTCTTAGCAATAAAATAAGGTAATAATATTTGTATTTTGTATAAATAAACACAGTTTGCCTTAGGTGCAAACTAATACAAAGAACGTATAGGAATGGTCAGGGTTGCGGTCAAAGGAGAAACAAAAATAGTTTACAACTATTTATTTTCCAACGTTTCGCCCCACTTTGTAGGGCTTCATCAGGGCTAAAAAGATACAAAATTATACAATGATAAGAATAAAATACAAAGATAAGAAAATAAATAGCTGTAAACTATTTTTGTTTCTCCTTTGACTGCAACCCTGACCATCTTCCTATACATCAATTTTTACGGTCAACTATATATACATATATATAATACAAAGAACACTTGTCCATACCTGAAGGAGGTAGGCAGACTGGCCTAATACTCTTGGAGAAAGCCACGGGTTTCCTCAGCTTCAGCAGGGCGATGTCGTGGTTGTAGGAGTTGACGTCGAAGTTCCTGTGCCTTATGATGGCCGACACGGCCCTCATGATGGCAGGTGCGTCCGTTGTCACGTACTGGTCGTGGTCCCCGAGGATCACTCGGATCTTAGACCTTTTCAACCTGTCCGATCAAAGGAATTTTGGAATGAAAATAATATTTAATAACAACAAATTCTTTATTTATAATGGGATAAGTTCCTTTACAATAATAGAACAAAAATATATGATATGTTTTAGAACAGCGGTGGCCAACTTTTCTGTATATAAGTTCTACTTTTTATCTTATAAGCATGTCACGATCGACTTGTCGTTAGCGTAGTCTAAGGGGGAAGATGGGGTGTGAAATGCATAAAAATGTTTATACATTGTGTTTCAGTATCAGGTGCATTCCAGCGAGGTAGGAGTGGATAAATAACATATATGCTCAAAACTATTTTTTATTTTTTAAATCACTTATTACGTTTTCGAGAAATGAAGAAAATAAATTTCTAGACCCAAATTTTAATAACAGCATTGCATACATGCGTTACCTAAAAAATTCAGATTTTTGCTAACTTAAACTGCGATTTAATTTTTTTTATCAACTTCAATGTACAAGTTGTTGTACTATTTGTTCGTAAATATGAAAAAGTTGTTAAAAAGCTGCACAGTATGACTGATAATCTGATTTGAATATTTTACTTTCGCGTTTTTTTTTGTTTTTTTTTGGGGGGGGGAGGTCAGGAAAATGTATAATAAAAGAATATGATTTATTTTTTTCTAATCTATCAATAGCTCGCTGAGTACATATCACACTGAAATACAGATATACGGCTAATCTACTTACGTAAAAAATAACAACAATAATTATATAACTGCAACTATATGATTTTTACTGTCGTACTAGCTCTTGCTTGATAGTTGATATTAAAAGTGGTGTCAGTGAAGCAACTGTCGTGTTAACTATTTATATCGTACTGTTTCCGTTATTCCGGCAAATTTTTTAGCCAACACCATGGTGTAACTACTTTATAGTCACAGCCATGACAAAATTCATTGCCGGTAATATCGCACAGGGTCTGACGTGATTTTTAATAGTACAAGTATCAATTGCCCAGCATTGTGGCAGATTGTAATATTAATCAATAAATAAAAATACATAAGATAAAAAAAAAATAGTACAAGTATTGGAGGTTGACAAATAGTCGCATTATCTGCTACATTTAACTGTCATATGTTATTGGCTTGTAAAATAAGTTCGTAGCGTTTTTCAATATTTCGATTTAATCCTCTCTGTGTTTATAAAATCATATTTACTTGGTCAATAATGTTTACATATTCTAAAAAAGGATTAGTTAAGGTGCTTTTATGCATCAGTTTCAATCGATATTCCTTATCTTTAAGTGGTATTTTACTTGCTCAAAATGGAAGAGAAAAAAATTCATTTTCGTTATTTAATGATTTTTTTTTTATTTCCGAAAAGGAAAATCCGCTGTACAGACGATTAAAAAAATTTGCAGTGAGTATAGTGATGATGCATTAGGAGAAAGCACCGTCCTAAGGGGTCTGCTCGACTCAGAAATGGAAATTGTGACTTGGAAGACGCAAAGCGCTCGGGTCGTCCTTCACTGTTGATGATGACCAAATTTAAGCATTGGTCACAGAAAACCCTCACACTACGACGCAGAAACGCTTAACATACCTCATGCAAGTGTCTCAAATCATTTGTGTCTCATAATCGCAAAGCCATAGTTTTCCATCACGATAACGCCCATCCTCACGTGTCTTTGCAGACCCGGCAGAAAATATTGGAGTTTGGCTGGGATGTGATCCTTCACCCTTCCTATTCACCAGACCTTGCCCCAACAGATTTTCACTTAATTCGGACCCTTCAAAACTCTCTTTACGGAAAACACTTCAATTCGCTCAAGAACTGCAAAACGCATAGAGAGCCATAGGGTAAAA
Source organism: Halyomorpha halys (assembly GCF_000696795.3). NCBI lineage: Eukaryota > Metazoa > Arthropoda > Insecta > Hemiptera > Pentatomidae > Halyomorpha > Halyomorpha halys. The sequence continues at coordinate 2,104,267 of NW_027114863.1, forward strand.
TTTTTTTTAAAAAACAACATAATAATTAATAAATAATAAAAAAGAATGACCAATCATAAAGTAATTTGTAGGTCCTAAAAAAGAAAAATGTATACTTAATATATTAATAACTTAGAAAATAAATTGATTTACAAATTAAAAACATAAATTACAGGAAGATAGTCCGGGTGGCGGTCGATAAAGGTACAAAATAGTTGAAGAGATCTATTTATTGTTAACCAACGTTTCGTCTCACTTTACATATTGTTATATTAGGTAAGAGATTAGATGTTTTTGTCAGTTTACTTATCTATGTATTATAATTAATCATACCCTTCCTATTGGTTAGCAGAAGAAGTTGGAAAATGCTTTACCAGACTTTCCGTTTCTCAACCTCCTCAGTTGCCTTCTTTGTTTCAATCTGACGGTACTTCGCCCTATGTTTATTTTTTATTTTTATTAATTTTCATAATATTTCTCTTTTACACCATACTATACCTCACCTATGCCATATTTACTTTATCTACCTCTTTACCATGATTACAACTAGTTCTAACGAGTATTTTTCTATAATTTCTTAGTCCAGATCTGTATTTGGAATTCTCTCACATCAGTTTGTATTTATTAGTAACTAGTTTGTAGTCCACCTATACTTATACATCCTTAAATTATTATTATTTATTTTATATATTTTAGAAACAAAACCAAACAATAGCTTTAAAATGTTCTCTTTTTTAATGTTCTGTCATTTCTTACAATGTTTGTATTTTGTTTTTTTCATTTAGCCTTGACGAAGCCCTGCAAAGTGGGGCGAAACGTGGTTAACAATGAATAGTTTTCTTCTACTATTTTGTACCTTTATTGACCGCCACCCGGATTATCTTCCTACAATCTACTTCAGACCGTCAACTATTTTCTTCCTAAAAATATAATTATTTACACAGATAACATAGCAGTTTTTATATAATGTGTATGTGAATGTGATAACATATGTCTATTTTAATTATATTGGAACTGGATGGTAAAGAAATGATGGAAGAAACGAGATTGGAAGGTACTGGTACGGTAATGATGGGGGGGGGGGGACAAGTCCGACAAGCGTGCCTATTGGTCCTTTTTGCCATCCCCAAGGCAGACCAATGAAATGGATCTTTTATGTATCTTATTCCTCTATATTGATCCTTTTCCACTTTCTAATGAAATTTAAAAGGGACGCCCAATCTATAGAGTAAGCCTCATTTCCTTTAATTCTATCAGAGCCTAAAAGCCTGTGTCTTAGTAATGCCTACCTACCACTGTCTGCTGTGTAATGTAAGGCAGTCTCTGGGGCCTGTCAGCATAAGCAGCAGGTTTCATCATGAACTACTCCACATATCTTAAGATGTCTTTTAAGTCTGCAGTGACCTGTAAGGACTCCTATTAATAATCGAAGTCCATTTCTGTGTGGCCTAGCAGCCACTTAGTTTTAGAAGTAGAGGGTTTAGTTATTAAAACCTTGGCCTGCCTCAGCCCTATAAAGTCCCTCCACTCCTTACCTGCTTTCTTCCATATCCAATCAAGAACTACGTTTCTCTTATGACTTTTAAAGATGCCTAGGAACGGTTCTGGCCCTATAGGAGGGTGCTCAGCCCCGTTTATAGTAAGCTGATCAGCTTTTTCATTACCTGTGATTCCCTTGTGCCCTGGGACCCACACAAGCTGAAGCTTCTTTAAGCACGCTAATGATTTTAAGGCTTGTTTACACTCTCATACCAATGTAGTGGTGGCCCTAGGTGAGTACAAGGCTTGAAGGGCAGACAGACTATCTGAGATGGAGATGCCAGTCCTTTTACAGCTAGTGACTTCAGAGAATAAAGCTGCTGACTAGATGGCAAACACCTCTACCTCAAAGACATTCGCGTGCTTGCCAAGTGGGAAGGTTAGTTCTATGCCTAATTCTTCTAAGATCGGAAGGATACTGGAGTGGTGGATAGAAATAGGACGGCCGTCTGTAGCACAAGGAGTTGAGGTGTAGGTCTTTTCAACATAGGAACTGCAGCGGCGCCGGTTTGAACCGTGCTTGGGGGGTCGACTTTTATTTCTTTGGTAGTCTCTCGAAATGAAAACGAACCCAACCATGGGATTTAAATAGAGTGGTACTCTGTAAGTTACCCCCCGTTAGTAAGAAATGACAAGGAAGAGGGTCATAAAGAAAAAAAAAGGATGGAAATAGAAAAGGAATTCCATACAGAAAAGGATCTGATTAGCAAAGATCTGTCAAAAGCGGCAGTTCGGTGAGCTGTTCTAATGTATTAACAGGGAACAGGTATCGCGGGTTTATATTTAGTTCATTTTCTTACAAAAACCATGTAAAGCCACGGTTAAAAAAAATAACTCTTTACTCTTGAATTTAATCGTTTAATATTTAATGTTTTATATAACTTGTATTTAATATTTTAACTAAAGATTATTTATGGATTACCTACAGATGGACCTTTACTATTACTTTTCTGGCCAAGACTTTGGTGAGAAGAAAGGGTTATAATGAAATAAGCAATAATAATACATTTATTGGTTTTTGCCTATTTTCTATAAATTTAATCGGCCTTCATCTGGAATAGAAGTAAAACAACTAATAACAAAAACGATAACAATATGTTATACAATTACATATTGTTATCGTTTGTGTCCATTTTAAATTTTAACATTTTAAGTAGAAGTTGAAGTTGAAATTAAGGGGAAAAAATATTTCACCAATTTTAATTAATGAACCAAATCTTCCACGTTTTAATTAATCTGTCATCCTCAGGAACAAAAATGTCAGTAGCACATTTCAGTACATACATACTCAAACATAAGGTTATTCAGAAGGCCGTGAAATAACCGTCACGAGTTCGTATAATTAAAGCCATCTTGAAACCCTTTTATAACCTCCTCTGACTTAGAAGTGTGAGTCTGTGAGTATGGAATGTTAACAAAAACGTATTACAAATATTTATTGAAATGATTTTGACTTTAAATTAAAACAAATTTACATTCCCTTTAATGAAATTTCATATATTAAGAAATGCTAGATTTTGAGGCAGGCTTTTTACATGGTTGTAGATAGTCTCTCCTGGATTAGTTCTAATCGAAGGAATTACGACTTGCAGAGCTACATTAAAAATAAGATGAGACAGAGGATAACCATGTCTCAAGCCATTCTCCACAGGGAATTTCAGGGACAGTGAATTTCCATCCTTAACTCAAAGGTTAGTACCTATTAGGGTCATATTTGTCAAAGAGGTTGCTTAATAACATATAGTAATTTTTATATCTTGTATGCTACTTACTAAATGTTCTTAGAAATAAAAATAGTTGGAAACGTTTCTTATACGTTTAAAAAATGGCAGTCTTTTTTTCTTTGGTTCTATAGGCCAATTACAATAAATGCAACTAATTGGTAGTTTCTTATAAAATAAAAAGTTATGAATACCTATGATCACATCCATCTTGAAACACTGTTATAACCTTCTCTACCTTGGAAGTTTGAGTCTGTGAGTATGCTTGTAGGAAAGAGTATAATAGAGGGGGTAAGCTGGTAGAAAAAGTGAAGACAAAAAGCCGAACGTTATATGCCCTCCAGGGGCGTGGCTCTGGAGTAGGGAAAGAGTACGATGATTACAATGACAGACATTCCGATTAACCTTAACATAAAACTTCCCTTCGTAGGCTTGGCCTGTTTGGCTTCATGCTGTATGCTGTATTAACCGAAAGGTAGAACATTTGGTTTATTAATTAAAATTTATAAATTAATTTTGCCTTCAAATGTTTTATAAATTTACATTTACATTGAAGAAATTTCATATAAATAGAAAATGATAATGTGGTATATATGATTATAGACATACATTACATAAACCCTACAGAATATGATGATACAAATAGTAATAAATTAAAAAAAATAAATGAAAGAGAGAAATGAAATTAGAAAACTAATTTATAAATTAATAAGCATATTAACGAAAATGTTAGATTAATCATACAATAGATAGCAACGTGGTTTAAAATAAACACAATCTCGTCTACACCACATGTATATGTTCTATTTATGTGAATAATATTCACACCTAATTTTCTTGTTATCATTGTATCCGTGATGAAGTTAGGCTAAGTGGGTAGAAACGTATGCAAACATTAAATAGTAGAAGAGCCAGGAAGAAAAAAAGGCTGTTATTTCACCCAAAATTTTGATTACTTTAATGAAAACTATGTATAATTACTAGTCAACACTGATGAGTCTGCCAAGTATAGGTAGGGGGAATAAAAAATGGCGGCTGTTTCAAAACCTTAAAATCATTAATTTTTCATTCAGAGCTCTATAACTTAAAAACTACCAGCAACACTAGAAAATCTAAAAAGAACATTATTTAAAGGAGAGTAAATTTGCTGAAATATGAGCCTTAATAGAGAGCTATTTACGTCCAACATTTCTCGAGATATAACATTTTAAAAAGCAACATTTCTTAAAAATCTACTGAAAGATTAGTAGTTAGTTAATTTATTTTGAGAAATCTATTTCACAGGAACTACGTGACGTATATATGTTTATTAACACTCAAATTAAAGCTAGTTTAACGTACTATAAATTAGTTTATGACCTTTTTCTTCGTAGGACTGATAGTTTTCATGATATTTCTTAAAATAAATTAATTTATAGTTGTTCGGACTATAAGTTTGATTTATGAAAAACATTATTTCAGAAACCATAATACGTACAGATGTCCGCCAGCACTCAAATCAAAGCTAGTTAAATTTACTATAAAATAGTTTATCATGTTTATCTTTGTAGGAATAGTAGTTTTTATAATATCTGACAAAATATATTCGTAAAATGTTAATTTCTGGTTGTTCGAATAAAATGTTTGATATTTAAAAAAATATATCTCTAGAACCATAAAACGTATATATGTCTGTCAGCACTCAAAATGAAGTAAATTTAACATACTATGAAGTAGTTTATGACACTTTTCTTCGTAGGGGTAGTAGCTTTTATGATATTCACATATGAATATAAATTTGGCTAATGAAAATTTGTTCGAATAACTATAAATCAATTTGTTTTATCAAATTTCATGAAAACTACTACTCCTGCGACGATAAGTGTCATAAACTACTTCATAGCCATAGCTCATTAAACTAGCTTTAATTCGAGTGCAAACAGACATCTGTTCGTCAAATGGTTTTTGAGGTATAGATTTTTCAAAATAATTTCACTAACCACTGATCTTTCAGTACGTTATGTACAATATTTTTATGAAATATCACTTTTTAAAAAGCTATATCTCGAGAACTATTGAACTTTAACTAAGGCTTACAGTTTAGAAAGTTTACCCTATTTTAAATGATGTTCTTTTAGATTTTCTATTGTTGTAGGTAGTTTTAAGATATAGAGCTCTGAATGAAAAATTAATTAATTTTAACGTTTTTGAAAAGCCGCCGTTTTTTATTACCCCTACCTATACTTGGCCGACTCATAAATTTTGACTGGTAATTATACATAATTTTCATTGAAGTTATCAAAAATTGGGGTGAAATAACTAACTTTTTTCTCTTATTGGGCTCTAGTACTTTTACTTTCAATGTCATCTCTCCTTATCTATATCTCGATCGGAGACAGTTTTTCCCAAACTAAGGTGAGCCTACCCCTTAAGTTACGGCAAGAATATGATGGGGGATTCTAAAAATAATTAGATGAGGGCTAAATTTATATAAATAAATAGAAAGCGCAATCCTAGTGTACAGACTATTTAGAAATGATTTAAATCAAAACCCAGAAAAAAAATTAATGAGTTGTTTTGAAAAACTCTTCCTTATTCAATTTCTTTATTTTAATCCATCATAAACAACGTTTCGGGGTAATCTAAAATATAAATTAACACAATTCATAATATGCATACAACAATTAAATTAACTAACCACAATTTTTTTTTAAAACTAATTACCGTAATATAATTAAATCCTCATATTTTATAATTAAACTGTTCTCCTTAGTTAGAGTTACGTATAATAGTACAAATAATCATATTGCTGTCAGTTTTTTTTAAAAAAATAATAAATAAAATTACATATGTAAGAAATAAGGAGAAATCGAAAACCATTATATAAGCAGAACTTGAAATAAGTTTACCCTTAGACTAAAATAAAAGAAATAAATAGAAAAACTTTGTGTTCGGTAATTGTTGTATGCATATTAGGAATTGTGTTAATTTGTATTGTAGATTGCCTGATGATTGAGGGGGAGGGGGTGATTGCCTCAAAACGTTTTTTATGACAGATTAAAATAAAGATATTCAATAAGGAAGAGTTTTTCACAATAACTGATTATATTAAATGAAAACGTCCAGTAAAGAACCCATAATATTTTTTTTAAATAAATAAATTAATTAAAGTATTGATTACGTTAATGTCCTCTTTTATTCTTATTTTTTCTGTAATTTCTTTATGATCTATCACATGTCTGTCACGTGACTCTTAATACTCTCTATGGCCTGAAATTTCATTTTCCAATGACGAACGAACTTCATTGAGTGCCTCCCAATAAGAGATGACATTTGAAAACAATGGTGACCGGGACGAAGGTCAACATTCATCACGAGAATCAACAGTCATCTCAGTCTCAAATGAAGAAGTGCCGCCTCTCTTGATTACCTTGTGTAACAACAATTATTCTTTCATAACTTCATCTCATATAAATTTCAGTTTCCAAGACTATTTCTAGGGACTAATAGTAGTTTCAAAGGGCAAGAAATATTCTAGAAAAAGTATGCAAGGAAATTGGTGTAAAACACAGTTTTCTCTAGGATAGGACAAAAAAACGAGTTTCTAATTACCTTGAACAAACAGAAGCAAACCCTGGATAAATTTTAACTGAAAATAATATTTTGTTTTAAAGGGCATATTTTAACTTTAGGAGAAAATGTCCATTAAGTATCATCACGACTTATTTTTTTAATTTAAACCATTAGCGCTACCAGTTACCGTGTTGCGGAGTTTGGCAAACATTAGCTATAATTGAAACTAATAGATAAAATTGCCATGGATACGACTCTTATTAATGAATGAATCATTGATAAGTAAATATCGTATCCATGACCATATTGATTTCAACTATAGCTAATTTTTGCCCAACTCTGCTGTGTGGTATTAAAATTGGAGTAGTAATAAGGAATTAATGTGGAACATTTCTTCATGTTTTACCTAAAATGATTTGAGTAGTATATCGTAAATCGGCTTTCGTAAACCAAAATCGATTTTTTTTTCTAATTTTACCAAACATAAGTTGTATTACAGAAGAATCTAAACCTAACACGGAAACGCATTTCTGGTGATCCTAAAACAGTTACTATGTACCTAATTATTTTCTTTAATATGAAATTTTAGTTCAATTTATCTTTAATGATTACATAGGGAAAAAGTATGAAAAAAACCTCTCTCGTAGTTGGAATATTATTTTTTTAAATTTTACACCTCCTCAGAAGTGAAATAAAAAAAATATTTTCAATATTTAGAATACAATTATATGTTGATTAAAATCATCATTTTGGTTATTTAAAGTTTATAATACTCGTCTATTTAACAATTAGCTCTTTTTTTTTTTTTACCTATTCAACCAAAATCTAATAATTTGTTATTAGTTAACAAATTATTTTACCTTTAATCTCATATAAAAAACTAGTAAAAAATTGTTTTAGTGGAAGAACTATGTTGAAGTCAATTTTGAAACTCGGGATATAAAATGAAAGTTTTAGTATTTTTTTCTCCCAGCTCCTAGGAACCAATGTACTAAACAGTTTGTCATGAGAGGTTTCTTAATTGAAAATAAACAAGTTTAAACGAAATCAGTGAGGATACATATTCTTTTCTTTTTAATTTAAGCAAATTAATGAAAAAAGAAACGAAGTACTAGTGGGTGACTAAAAGACTTGACGTTTTAACTAATATTGTTGCATGCCCCGTCATATCGATTTAAAAATGAATCCAAGTTCATAATTTAATTATGTTATTGTAATTTATGAATTAAATTTAAAATGCTTAATAAAGTACATAGCTTATTCTTTTCTGACAGCTAAATATTAAAAACTGTCATAAACCGACGTGATCCGGTATGGTCTAGTGGCTAGGATACCTGGCTTTCACCCAGGAGGCTCGGGTTCGATTCCCGGTACCGGAATAATTTTTTTCCTCTAAAAATTCAGAATAAATTGTTTAATTATTATTATAATAGGTAACGGGTTTTTTTTTTTTTTTTTTTTTTAAGATTTGATACAAAAATGTTATTTAGAAATATTCCAACTTTATGGGAATTTCATCAGTTTTTAAAGACTTGATAAAAAATTTGAATAATCATATATTATTTAATAAGAGATAACAGGATTATGTAAGCTTTAATGGCAATGTAATAATAATATATAAATAAAATAAATAAATAAAAATTAATCATTTAGAACGCATTCATTATGTTTGAATATAAATTTAAGGAGATAGGTGTAATGATGTAAGATAATGTCAGAAATTAAAAAAGAGCATATATTGTACAATACTATTTATAATTGTAATATTTATACAAAATATTTTGTAACCCAGGGAAGGCAGCAGGTGTACAAACTAGACTATTAATTTTATGTCCAAATATGAATGCTGGAAACTAATATTTCAATTTTTAATTGACTTTTGATTACTGTAGCCTTTTAACTGAGTTTGATATTACCTTAAAAAAAATTCGCACCATAATATTCTGTTCTTATTCAATGCTGAATCATACATACAAATATAATAACAGCAATACAACTCCATTGTTTATTTGAATAGGCAATAAATAAATTGTTGTTTTTGTAATAAATAATCAAGAACTAAAAACAAAAACGCAATTTCAATAGATTAGTTGCATAATTATTGTATTATTTTAATTTACATTGATTTTCGATTGGCTGCAATTGCCGTTCTGATTTTGGTTTTATTTTATTTTGAAAATTTTTTATCTTTATTTCAATATTTGTTATTTCCAAAAATTTACAATTACTGGTATTAGTTTAATTTAAGAAATTACAATAATACCTAATATTAAAACCTAAAAAGAACAAAAAACAATAACCTAAACATTAACGTGTTAATTGTTAATGATATATATTTTTTTCAATCATTCTGAGTATGTACCTGTATATTTCATTTCTACTCAGCTTTTGTTTGACTAAATAAGTAGCTTTTGGGTCATTATAAATGAAATTGCCAGAGAAAAGCGCCTCTATGGCTCAAATTTTTATATTTTTTTGCATTTTAGTTAAACCAATTAAGTACATAACAAATATATTTTTTTCATATTTTTTACAATAATTTTTTATTATTATTTTTAAAATTAAGGAAATATTTTTTAAAATAATTTTTTTATATTATTTTTAAAATTAAGGAAATATTTATGTTGAAATATTTCATCATGTTTTGGTTTATAAAAGTACTCCTAGATTTACTGACTTTGCTAGAGGGGTGTTTTATAGGTTATTGTTCTTATTCAGTCCGTTTATTTGATATGTAACCATGAAAACTCAAAACAATAAAATTGTTTCCACTTGTTTTCAAAATTTCTGATTTAAATAAAATATAGATCTTAAGTAGGAGCTATAATTCATCATAGAACAAGAATGAGAAACCTAATTCTCATTTGCCAATTCAAGGATAAATAGTTTATTAAATTTTATAAAGCATTTTTTTAAATTTATAATTGAAAAGGTAGCCATCAAGTGTTCTTGGATAAAAGATTTACTAAATACTTGGAAAAATATTATCTGGCCAAAATCTTGTATAATTGTCAAAAGATATCAGGTTTGGAAAAAAAAAAGAAAAAAGATAAATAGAGATTTCCGCAATAATATAACTGAAAATGACTTGTTCCATTCAAGTGGTAACTTCCTGAGAAATAATTAGAATTAAGTTCATGCTATAGATAACTGATAAAACGCCCTTTAAGAAATAAATGATCGAGTAATCAGGCCTGCTAAAAAAAAAATATCTAAACCTAACTGATGTAAAGGATTGCTTCTAGCAAAATAAAAGGAGTTCTGTAAATAATAATAATGAATATTATATATTTGTATATATTTTTCAAGGGCACTATCTTTTGTAAATTACATATTTCTTTCATAAATTATACAGGACATAATGTGCTTCATATTATTTAGTAAAGTTTTTATCTCATTATTTTCATATGAGTTTCATATAACTATATATAACTTCATATAAGTTTTTATCTCATAATAGCCATTTCAACTGAAAATTAGGTTACTCATATGTTCATGTTATGAATGATGAATTATTACACATACTTAACATATATATAACATATTAGACTCTGATAAATCTCAAATGTAAAAAAAAGCAATTCTCCCAGAGGAAAATTTTAAAGTATGAAGACCAAGAAAATTAATAATAGTTTTAATATTAATAACTTCAGATTGCTTAAGAGAA
>NW_027114863.1:2114913-2143439 GCF_000696795.3 Halyomorpha halys
ATAAATAATATATAATTGTAAGAAAAATAACAACAGAAATTAGTTTTAAAAACAAAATTGGTATTAATACTGTTGATTGATGATTAATTTTAACTTTTATTTGTTAAAATTCTAATTAATACAGTAATATATTTATATTACTGCTATTAAGTTAGGTTGTGATGGAATATTCTTTATAGAATATCCTGAAGATGTGGGAGATCGGGACTTTGAAACGTTGGGAAATACTATGGTAAATAATTAAGTATGAAGAAGATGGTCATGGTTGCGGACAAAAAGTTCAAAAATAGTTTTCAACTATTTTTATTTTTTTTTTTACCATCTTCTTCATATTTGAAATTATACATTCAATTAGATTGTAAATAATTAAGGAATGTTCATTGATGGAATACTTTTATCAGTGAATAAGAAACATTTAGACTTCATTAACCCATGACACCATCAAAATATTTTTTTTTTAAATATAGTTTATGTTGTAATTTTTTTTTTTTTTTTCATTCTCCTTTTATCAATTACATACATGACCAAGTATATGTCCTTTTGTTTTGTTTTAAATGTAGTTGTGTATGTGAATAATAAATCTTATATGTTGTGATAACCATGTAAACTGTTATATGAATAAATATGAGTACTTATTAATATTCTGAGGGGAGATGAGGCACTGAAAGTGAAAATGAGAAATTTTAATTGTTTATGAACTATTTTGTTTGGTTGTTTTTTTTAATAGAGGTTCAAAACTCTCCGTTATAATCGACCAGAAAAAAGTAGGTTTTATTTGAAATTGAAAAATAAAAAAAAACTAATAAAAAGTAGGAATGAGAGCGTGGAAGGCGAAGAGAAAGTGATGGCCTTGACCAAAGAAAGCCATTTTACCAGTTAGTTCTTCTGCAGCTGATCTCATCACGTAATAGCTCTCTCTAGCTTACGGTTTAAAAGGTCTCTTTTCACATTCCGAGTGCTTGGATCCGTAGCTGTCTTCACCTTTATCTCATTATTAAAAACATACAAACTAAAAAACAAAAACATAATATTTATACGCTTATTTATTTATTTTTTCCCCGAGATTTACTTTTCCTTAACAACCAATTCTATTACGCAATAAAAAACATATGAGTCACCTTCGACCAACATCTTTCCTGTAATAATAATATATCACAGGCTAATCCATAACTGTGCCTAAACATTTCGTCAGACTCTATGATTCCATTCCTCAGAATACCCGCCAGCTTCTAGTATCCTCTCTTGTTTTCCACCACTTCGACTATGGTTCCTTGGTCTACGGAGGTCTATTTGCAGGACTAGAGTTGAGACTGAAGAGACTCGTGAGTTGCTTTGTAAGATTTATCTTTGGGTTTCCTAGGCGCTCTCAAGTCTCCTGCTGGTATACCAAGTTGAAGTGGGTCTACCCAACCTTCCGAAGGCAATACTTCCTTGATTTTTTCCTATTCCAAGTCTTTAAAACTAAAAAACCTACCTATATCCTTGATCTCCCCACTCTACGTTCATCCATCCACCCATTAAACACCATATTCTAACCGATTGATTTATGCCCTCCCATAGAACTGCCTCATTTAGCAAATGTTTCGTCATACGTGCAACTTCCTTTTGGAATTCTCTTCCCATCTCCATTCACTAATCCTCATCCATTCTCTCCTTTAAAGAACACTAATTCCGTCACTTATAACATAACCAAACCTCTACATCAATGTGAACAACATATATTGATTATCATTATAACTTAATTTTTTAATGTAATTTTAACCAGCAAACTGAAACCTTCTAGCCAGATAATTAATCCTAATATATAACCATGTATTTATTTTTAGGGGACATTTGTCCCTCAATAAAATATTTTTTTTCATTTCATATTTTCAAGATTTAAATTGCGATGTTTATCACTGAATAAAAAAAAAATATTATAGCAGAATGATATTTAAATCATGTTCCTTCTTATACATTGAATAAATGGTACAGGTACTGTAAGAATTTGGAATGTTGAAAGGCGTTCTTTCACAATTGTAACGTAAGAAAAGTAGTTCCATTTCAGGGACCTTGGCGTCTCGACCACATAACAGAAAGTCAAGACCATATCAGTAACTCGTTCGTTTTTGTAATAATACCCCTATTAGGGGTATTCATGTTGTTGTGTTAAATGTCAAATGTTTTACCATGTTAAATGTTATAACTATAGCATTGTGAGCAGCCCTATTTAAAGTCATGTCAAATGTTAAATGCTTAAGAGCTCCTAGTGGATTTTCTGAGCAACTAGTTTGATAACCTTTCCTTCCAAAACTTCATGTTATTGTTTACTACTAAGTTATGATTGAAGTAGTTTCTTACAACATGCCTAAAGTAAGTTAAAAGTAGAAGTTGTGTGAAAGTTTGGCCACTGAGTGCCTTGTTGATCTTCTATCTTGTGAGGAAGAGAAACAAGATGAGTTAATTGACAACTGTCATTATATTATTATTATTGTGATCCATTACTTTAGTAGTTATAAAACCATCCAAAACAATACTAATTATGAGCAAAAACAAACAAAATGGTGACGAGCTCAGCTGGTCTGTTGCATGACGTCATTCTCCATTTAACAGATCCAGTAACAGACTCTCAGCCATATTATATGTTATATCGTTTTAAGATGGTAAAAGAAGGAAATATTTCTCCATTTAACATTAGTTTTTCCGTTTAGCGCGCTTTAACATGTTAAACTAAAGATCATGAATACTCCTATAATTATTTCAAAGATAAAAGCACTATTTCATATCTGACCATTTATGAGTGGTATCGGTACAGAATAAATCAACACTGTTTAATTTTCTTTGCCAAACATCATAGAATCTGCTTCTGCTACGAAAATAATCTTTAGAAAATCAAAGTAAAATAAATTTTCGATTTATCGCAAGGCTTGAAATTTTAGTTTATACAACTTAAATAATTGTTTTTTTTGTTGATTAGGTAATTTTAAATATATTGATCACTGAATGAAAAAGTAATATTTTTTCAATCGGTCAATATTTCGCTATTCATTATGATTTTTAAAAACAAAATCATAACCTTTTTTAGCAGTAAATGTAATGTAAATAAACGGCGGAAAAAAACTATTTCGGATATTTTAGATTGTTATAGGCCCAGAAGATAATTTATTTTTCATTTTTATACATCTTGTGTACTTACTTCTTCTTCCATGGCTCTAAACTCCGGTATGAACGTTTCCCTCATTTTCGAGCCTTAGCCAGGTGAATTGATCTTATGCCGGAGTTCTCCAGTTTTTCACGTTCAGGAAGGCACTGGCATCCTCCAGTCAGGCTGTCCTCCCACCTGAGACAAGATCTTCTGGCTATAAATCGATAAAGGTTCCCGTCCAGATCTAACTCTTCCAAGCTTGATAATATTTACCATAGAGAATTCTCCAAAAAAAAAAAAAAGCTCGTACTTGTACTTCGCCAATTTTGATGATGTGTTCTTTGGAAGATAAGGATTTATTTTTCTCTGGTCTTGGTCAGGATCCATGATCCCGAGGTACTTGCTGACTGTTTGCGTACCCGAAATAGCTCCTATTGGATTTGGTAAACATCTTATTTACTTCCAGGGAAATTTGTTATTCCAGCCAGATATAGTCCCCAAGGTACTGGATTTCTCCTGCACTATTGACAGGAATTTACAGGTAAAACAAAGAAAGAGTTGAGGACAATGATTTAATTCTGCATACAGGGTACGGCTTCACATTATTATAATGTGGGGATTACACAACCCAGTTTCCAGGACATCGTTCCTAAAAGCGAGACCTTGGTCGCTCTCCGACTGCGAAAGACTACTCAGTAAACTTCTCTTGCTTCACTGTCCTGGAGGAAGCTGGGGCATATCTTGATGTACAATTTATAGTTATTGTTGCTATGTTACGAAAAAAACTTGGCCTTTGAATTTCGCAATATAGTATTACGAATTCTGAAAGTCGAAACTTTATAGCAGAAGTAATGTGAATATGAATTGAAAACTCGAATTGTAATTGTGAAATTAAAATTCTTGTTGAGACAAAATATTACTCTTGAAATTGTCAAATTAGTTAATAGTAATAATAATGATTAATACTGATGAACTAATAGTTAACTTTGGGTATATAAATGATGAGACAGTTAGGGGTGCGGTCAGTGAACAATACAAACAAGTATAAACTTATTTATAAGTGCCAACGTTTCGGCCAGAATTTCAAGTCTTCATCAGGACTAAGAACAAAAACCAAGATAACAACCATAATGAATAAAAGTAATTACAGAATGTTTATAAAATACAAATGTATAAATAGTGTCGAAAGAAAATGTATAGTAATTATAAGATAAAGGCTATATACGATAAAGTAATATTAAACTTAAGAAAGAGAAAAGAACAAAAAATAAAATACATATGAAAATCGTGTAAGTAAATTTATGTAGAAAATGAAAATTATTTAAAATTGAAGCTGTGAAAAAGTGGTAAAGAAAATGTATATGTATAGAAATTAAATATACAAGTACAATAACAGGATTATATAAATAAATTATAAAGTTATATAAGCCAAAAGGAGTAAAGAAATATGAATACGAATGAGAAAATATATATGTAAAAAAATATACTCCTATATTAAAATTAAAGTTATCAAAATAATAGAGTGAGAAATAAAATATAAGTAATTAATGAAAAATGTAAGAAAAATACTAGAATAAAAGAAATAAAATATAAAGTTATATAAGCCAAAAGATGTTATTAGTAAATATGACAACAATTAGACGTAGTGAACATAGTTTAATAACGTGGATAAGGAAGAAGGAATAAGAAAAGAAGGGGTGTATAAATAAAGACGAAAAAAATAAAATGTGAAGAAATATTTACTTTTTTTTCACTTTTCTCATAACTTTAATTTTAAATAATTTTCATTTTGTACATATATCTATTTACTAAATTTTCGTATATATTTTATTTTTTGTTTCCTCTTTCTTAAGTTTAATATTACTTTTTCTCATATAGCCTTTATCTTGTTACGTTATTTAGATTATACATTTCAACACATTTATGTATCTATATTGTTAGTTATTTTCTAATCATTCAAACTTATTTATTTTGGTTTTCAATACTACTTTTTATTTATTGATAGATATTACAATCTGCCGCACAGTTGTGGGCAATAGGTAATAGTGATGAATGATCTCATACATACTAAAATAAAATAAATGAAAAAAAAACTCCCTTAAACGACATACAAACAGAAGAATAATCAAAATGAACATAATGAAACTATCTGTATGAAAATAAATAAATAAAATAACATAATGATAAAATAATATAGTCTCTAGTCACATTTACACTCTAACATAAAATAATGTACACAATCGACCTGGAGGATCCCTGAGACCACTCTATCCCCCACGTGTGAGGGGTAGAGCAGAGCTCAAAAGATCCCAGCGCATCCCTCTCGCCGCACCACTGCTAGTGAGTCAGTAGTGAAGGCTAAGCAAGTGCGCTAAGGAAACTTATTTATCAGTGCCAACGTTTTGGCCCGAACTTTAAAGTTTCATCAGGACTAAAACCAAAACCATAATGAATAAAAGAAACTACAGAATGATCAGAAAATAACTAACGATATAGATAGATACATAAACCGTCCTGAAATGTGTAATAATTATAAGAAGATAAAGGCTATATGAGAAAAAGTAATATTAACCTTAAGAAAGAGGAATGAACAAAAAGTTAAATATATATGACAATCTAGTAAATAAATATATGTTCAAAATTAAAATTATTTAAAATTAAAGTTATGAAAAACGTAAAAAAAAACAAAAAAAAACGCAAATATATCTTCTTTTTTACATCCCTTCTTCTGTACTCTTTTATTATTCCTTCTTCATTACCCACGTTATTACGTTATGCTCACCATATCTTATTATTGTCATATTTATTAATTACTAAATACTTTTGGGCCTATATAACCTTATTATTTATTTCGTTAATCCTGTTATTATACTTGCATATTTAATTTCTATACGTAAACATTTTTTTTCCAATTTTTTCACAACTTCAATTTTAAATAATTTTCATTTTGTACATAACATATTTACATACTAGATTTTCATAAGTATTTAATTTTTTGTTCTTTTCTCTTTATAAGGTTAAATATTACTTTATCTCATATAGGCTTTATCTATTAATACTGTACATTTTCTTTCAACTTTATTTAGTTCCTAATCATTTTGTAATTAATTTTATTCATTATGGATGTTATTTTGTTTTTAGGCCTGATGAAGACTTGCAATACTGGCCGAAACGTTGTCAATAATAAATAAGTTTTTACTTATTTGTTTTCACACCCCCAACCATCTTCTTCTCGTTTAATTATAATTAGTTATTAACTTTTTAATTATTAATGTTATAGAGTTTCATTTATATACAGGCAAAGATAATTTTCATATCACTATATTTTCTCTACATTTTTAATATTGTTAATGTTTCAGTAGCGAATCGTTCTACACATATTGTTGTTAAAATGTCCCTCTTTGCTTTTAGCAGAAAATAAAACAAATCTAAGTAAAAGAAAAAAACAAAACAATTATTACAGCATTAAATAAATAGTAAATTACATGTGATGAAAAAGCATTTATTTTTTTATGATGATCATACTAGAACGAGTTTCAATTTTTAGAAATTCACAGAGAATATTTTCGAAACTCATCCTGTAGAATGAATTTAAGTTAACATCCAGAAGAAAATTTTTAATGTAATCCCGTTTATATAATTTAACCAGAATAAGAACTTAAGAACTAGAATTATGTTTTATGGAATTTTAGAATGCAAAGGCTTTTTCAATAGTATAACCTTGGTCCGAATTATAATGTAACTCTAATTATTGATATTATACCTTTATAAAAATTGTCCTTGAGACAATCATCCTCCACATGTAATTTGGATAACAAGGAACAGTCTACCAAGAGACAAGAGGAGAAAAAAGTCAGTTATTTCACCCAATTTTTTTTATCACTCTAATGAAAACTACCAATAACTGCTTATTAAAATTGATGATACTTCTAAGTATAGTTAGGGGGATAAAATGGCTGTATCAAAACGTTAAAATAAATTAATATTTCAATCGAAACTCGATATCTTTAAAACCACCTTCATCACTAAAAATCTGATGAACATCATTTAAAGTAGAGTAAATTTACTAAAGCATGGGCCCTAATAGAGCTATTTACCTTCCATAGTTCCTCAGCTTTACTTTTTTAAAGAGAAACATTTCGTCGAAATTGTACTGCCATATCAGTAGTAGTGAAATTATTTGAGAAATTTATATATAACGAGCCATTAGATATATATACAATAGACATCTATTAGCACTC
The DNA here is from genome assembly GCF_000696795.3 of Halyomorpha halys. Lineage (NCBI taxonomy): Eukaryota > Metazoa > Arthropoda > Insecta > Hemiptera > Pentatomidae > Halyomorpha > Halyomorpha halys. The sequence goes on from NW_027114863.1 coordinate 2,122,279, forward strand.
AAATTAAAGCTATTTTAATGCGTTATAAAGTATTTATGACTTATCTCTTCGTAGAAATATCATGAAAATATTTAGTAAAATAAATTGATTTATTGTTGTTCGGATAAAATATGTGATTTTTGCAAAAACATATCTCATAAACTATTAGACTTACAGATGCTCATGTTTGTTAGCAATTAGTTCATACATACATTTTCCCATAACAAATTGTCCAAATACTGATTTTTCTGTACATTTTTTATGAAATGTTGGTTTTTAAAAAGCTTTATCTCGGTAACTATTTAACGCAAATAGCTCTATTAGGGCTCATATTTTAGCAAATATACTCTCGAATGAGACAAAGGAGACCATTTTGTCACGACCTTAACATTTTTTGCCACCGTTCATTGTATTCTTATTAAAAAATTAATATTTTCTTCTTATTTTGTAGGGTGTTTCTTAGGAATTGAAAGAAAATTAGGTAAGGAAAGATCTTATACGTAATTAAGTAATAATATATCGTATAAGAAATAAACTGGAATTAAAGATATGATAAAAAAAAATCATTAGTTCGACTGAATCCTTTCTCTATTTTAGCCAAGCATTGGTAGTGGTTTCCATAGGTTCAAGTATCTGATTGTTTATTATTTTTATTATATTAAATATAATTATATGTTTGTTCTAACACGTGTCAAAGATAATGATGGATGCATGCATATGTATTAAACCACATGATATTATAAATGTCTTTGTCTGAAAATCTGGGAGGGTACCTAACACTTGAAAATGGCGAGGGACACAAAAACGATTGACACATAGATTGTACTTTATAGAGATCCCAGGAACCTTTTAACAAGTAATGGCTACTAGATTTCAGGATCCAATTAAACCAGATATCAGCTCGAGAAAAGAGTTCTCCTGGCAAACATTTTCGGCCCTCTTTTATGACTTATCGTTCGTCGGCGGAACCTCCGATGCCAATCTTAAGTCAGGTACCTAAGGATGACAATCCCTTTGCTCAAGTTCATTTCTATTCCGCTTGAGTAGATTGGAAGTAGGACCGAGTGTATCGGATGCTCTAAATGATGACCAGAAGAACGTGGAAATGGTTTTAGTTTTCTTAAAAGGAATGGCCTTTTAAATTATATTTAAACCAGAAAATCTGTTATACGTAATAAAAAATACCGAAAGAAGTAATTATTTAAAAAATTTTTCGTAATTATTTAAAGAGAAAAATAAAGTGAAATAGAATTATAAAGCGCGAAACATGGGTGTTGATGACCTCAGGGTTTTACGCCCTAAAGTCCCAGACAACAACAACCCCTTAGCAACCTATTGAGGGCGAGTCAAATTGAAGGAAATAGGTGGAGGAACTAATTCTTACCAGGATACTCTTAATGAAGAGATGGTAGGACAACCATCACCCATTCAGATGTATTAGGTATTCATGTATAATGTAACAATACTTCATGGTAAACCATCTATCTGGATCATTTAATCATAGATTGATTAAGTGTAGATAAATGCTTGTTCTTTTGTGTAGGTTTGAGTATCATATTACCCAATACCACTCGCTAACATATTATATATTTCAATGATTATAATATTGTTATATAAAGATATATAATCGGTAAACTGGTAAACAAGCTATGGCCTTTGGAAAGGTTATATAATAATGCTGTTTTAAAGAACTCAGACAATTATTTAAATTTTTAAAACAAATTAATAAAAATAATTTTGGATACTTGCCTTTAGTAATTATCCTGGCATTTCGATTCACAACGGGAATAGTACTAGTTATAGTAATAGTAATAGTTTTTGTTTTTTTCAATAAATGTCAATTTATGACATGATAGCTGTGACATAGCTTGCTAATGATATGATGTGTAAACGACTTACCTCCTGACGCAGTGCGCCGCTGTCAAGACGAAGTCTCCATTGAGCAAGGACCCTCCGCAGTGGAACTGGCCGTCGTAGAGGATCCTGGCAACCCAGGGGTAGCGGTTGACACCCGTCGGCCGTCCCCCTACTATCCGGATCTCCTGGTTCACCACACCACACTCTTGAACACCGACCGCTCACGTTAGTAGTCAAGTATTTGGTAACCTCAGCCAGGATGCCGACAAACCCTCGATACTTCCAAGACACCCGGATCGATTGAACATCCTAACCCGAGTCATCGTTGGCAGAATGTGCTCCTTTCATTAAGAGAGAAAGTTTTCACTATTTGGCTTTAAACACTTCCCCTTTATCTGTTATTTTTTCCAGCAACTATCCTATGTTTATCCATTGAATTTTGTTTAACAATGGAACAAATTATTAAAAATCCACCAAAAGTAATTTTTGTTTAATTAATATTTTTTATTAATATGTATCAAAATTATATTTAATTTAGAACTGAAATCTCTGGATGTTATACAAGAAACATTTTGTTTTTTATTAATTGATTTTATCGCATGGATATAAATATTCTATTTTTATATCTTTTTTGAAATATTTTAAAATTAAGTTAGGTAGTAAATTCGAACTTTTGAGGACTAGGTTTACAGCCACTTTCGATAGTCGAAATTTCTGAAAAAATTCTTCATTCGACCACTAAAAAGTCATTTGCTCCAGGATGGAATTTTTTTTGTTTGATTTTGCCTGAGCAACTAATCAAGTCATCGTCGCCTGTCAAATCGTTTACTTTCATCAAATCTACTTTATTCAATTTGGAAAGAAAACAAAAGACCTTCGCTACATAAAAGATCCAACAGGAGCTATGAAGGTACCTTTTATGGTTACCTACTTAAACGTAGATTTGCTCTAAATTTCAGTTTAACCTATTATCACAGACCGCTAAAGATTATCGCCAGATTTGAAGGTTAAATATACTGGTACAACTGATAATTATTGATTTTACCCGAAATTGCACTAATCTGTTAACTATTTTATTTTTATTTATTATTTATTTTATACTAGTTTAAACTGCGATGGTAGAACCGGGCCTTAATAGTACAAGAGCCTAAGAGGAGAAAAAAGGCAGTTATTTTACCCCAATTTTTTATCACTTTAATGAAAACTATGTATAATTACAAGTCGAAATTGAATCTGCCAAGTATAGATAGGGAGAATAAAAAATAGCGGCTGTTTCAAAATGTAAAAAAAAAAAATTAATTTTTCGTTCGGAGTTCTATATCATTAAAACTACCTAGACCACTAGAAAACCTAATACAGCATCATTTAAAGTAGAGTGAATTTTCTAAAATATGAGTCCTAGTAGAGCTATTTACGTTCAATAGTATTCACGGTATAGATTTTTTAAAAAAATTCATAAAAAAATGTACTGAAAGATATGTAGTAAGTGAATTTATTTTGAGAAATCAGTATCTCAAAAACCATTCAACATATAGATGTCTATTAGCACACAAATTAAAGCTAGTTGAATGGACTATTAAGTCGTTTATGATGTGTGTCTCTGAAGTAGTGGTAGTTTTCATAATATTTGCTAAAATAAACTGATTTATAGTTGTTCGGACAAATTTTCATGTGCAAAATGTATATTAATATGCGAATATCATAAAAACTACTACCCCTACGAAGATACTTGTCTCAAAATAATTTCTAGTAGGCTAAATTACCTTCATTTTGAGTTTTGGCAGTCATATATACGTCTTATGGTTCCAGAGATATATTATTGCAAAAATCAAACATTTTATCCGAACAAAATTAAATCAACTTATTTTCGTAAATATTATGAAAACTACTACTCCTGCGAAGGTAAAGGTCATAAACTACTTTATAGTGCGTTAAACTAGCTTTAATTTGAGCGCTAATAGCAATCTCTACGTCAGATAGTTTCTGAGATATAGATTTCTCAAAATAAATTAACTAACTACTAATTAATCCTTCAGTAAATTTTTATGAAGCGTTGCTTTCTAAAAAGATAAATCTCGAGAACTAGATATAGCTCTATTAGGTATAATATTTTACCAAATTTACTCTTCTTTAAATAATGTTCACTTAGTTTTTCTAGCGTTGTTGGTAGTTGTAAAGATATAGTTATAAAGAAAATTAGTTTTGAAACAGCCGCCATTTTCCTCCCCTATACTTGGCAGACTCATCAGTATTGACCAGTAATTCTCATCAGTACATAACTTTCATTAAAGTAATCAAAAATTGGGGTGAAATAACTTCATTTTTTTCTGCTCGGCGCTTTTACTATAAGCTTCTCACAACTGGCCCACTTACAATAGTGGTTTAATACAGCCTAACAAGACATATTAGAAACTTATATTTTCAGTTCACTTCACAGTTAATAGTAAATTAAAAAAAGCAATAATTGTCATAGAATAATAAAAGTTAAATTTGCCTAATTTATTCAATAATGAGTTACTCTAACAATCGAATACGAGGCAATTTCAAAATAGTTGGTCTATTTCATTACTTCTGGCGTAGAACACGAAATGAACGAATGTTGAAAAAAAACGAATTCATTTTTCAACATCTGGAAGTTAAATCGATAAAATATCTCTTTGTTTATCTCCTACTAATATTTTTCATCCAGTCGTTCCGCAATAAAAAAAAAGGAAGTCTGTCTATTTCGTGTCCATCACATACATCTTTTGTTCACTTATTGTTGAAAATATTTCAGCGTTAGCACTTAGTCTTGGCATCCCAGCTGGCGTTACCAATGTCCTAACACTATGTAGGAGTGTGCCGCGTCTTAAAAAATTAATTTACACTGATTCAATTGGAGAATCTGTCTATGTAAAAAAAAAATAAAGTGAAATATTCTATTTTCAGCTTTTGCACAGTCCCACTTTTTCCTAAATTGTGAATTTTTTTGTAATACAAATTAATTTAAAAATATAATATTATTTAAATAAATGATTCATCTCATTTTTTAAAAAAAATGAAGGAGGTGGTTGGGTGTGCAGTTAAAAAAGAAACAAAAAAAGTTAATAACTATTTATTTGCACGACGTTTCTCCCCATTTCGCAAGGCTTTGTGAGAGTTAAAAAAGATACAAAACAACTAGGAATATTTTGAAAATGTAGAATAATAAGAAAAAAAAAACTCATATAGGATTAAAAATTATGTAAATATAAGTGAAAAATATATAAATTAACAAAAAAATATGTACAATAATAAATATTTAAAAAAATAACATAAACTACAAGATGTAAAATTAACACAGAGAGTAATAAACCGTAAAAATAGAAAAGTAGATGTTAGAGAAATAACAAATGTATTTTTTTTTTTTTAATTAATTTTGTTACTCTCATATCTAATTTTCTATTTTTACGTCATTCATTCATCTTACATCTATCTCATTCCTTTTTATGTTTTTCTCTCACCAATACTTAAGTTATACTTATTGTTGTACATATTATTTTTATTTCTCTTTATTAATTTTTATATTATTTTTTTACTTATATTTACATAATTTTTAACCCTATCCAATTGACTTTTTTGTACCTTATTATTCTACATTGTCAAAATATTTTTAGTTGTTTTGTATCTGTTTTAGCCCTCATGAAGCTCTGCAAAGTGGGACGAAACGTTAGAAAATAATCTGGATTATCTCTCTAAGGATGGTAACACTTAAATACACATTACGCAGATATTATAAATAGACTTAAATAAAAACATAGAAATCAGATGAAATAAACAGGTTTATGTAAAAAATCAAAAATCACTAAGTTAATATTAAATACAAAACAGGACTTGTAAAAAACAGGGAGGTAACCAAACAGCACACTGGACATGAGATAAGGTCCAAAGAGGTAGTAAGAAATGCAGAGTGATGGCTGTGCTAGAGAGAAGTGAAGATGCACAAATGGTTGACATGATTTCCCATATGAAATCATGAGGTGATTATTATTGTATAAATTAAAATATATAAGGATAAGGATGAAGTTTGGTGTTATGTTAGTTTTGTTATGTTTATAAGTTTTAAAGTGCATGAATATGGGACAGTGGTCCCGAAACGTTGTACAATGTCATGAATAATTAATAAATAATTCATTCAAAAATAAATAGACCATAACTATTTTTTGTTCCTTTTTGATCGCACCCCCGACCATCTCCTTCCTATTTTAAAAAATTAATAATTTAATCGAAGGATATTATTGTTTGAATGAATATTATTTTTCTGATAACCACCACGATCAAAAATAAGTACAGAACCATTTTAAACTCATTTAAACCTGACAAAAACTATTTAGAAAAAAATATTGTTTATTAATTGTGTTGTTTTTTGGAGGAGAGGGGAGAGATTAGTTTAATCAGCGAAACGAACATAACATTTGTAAATGGTTTTATTTCCAGCCTGATTTGTCACACTTAGTTGTATAGGTAGTAACACGAGTTTGGGCGCCAACTAAGCAAGGTATATTACCGTTGCCAATAAAAATTAATTATTTGGTATTCATTGACCTCTTACATCTGATCAACCCCTAATTATGTCGTATCAATCCCTAGAGGTGAACACTGTCCACTTTCATGATCTGATGATTTGAGGCCTAGTTATATAAACCGCTGGATAAAATAAGCAGTTCTGTACCTTGGGGGTGTATAGTGTATAAATTTTTTTTTTTTTTTTCTAGTTCAAAGAGTAGTTTGAACAGTTACCTACCGAAAAAAGTGTAATTACTGTTTTTTAAAAGCAAATAACTAGACTTTTTTTTATTTAATAATTTTAAGGCGTCAACCACTTATTGGTCATTATTGCCTTAATTGTAAAGTGAAATGTGAAATTTTGAATTAATTAAACAATTTGAATTGAATTAATTCAAATGTGAAACTACTTCAACATGGGAATCTGTGGTGAAATTTGATTAATTTTTTTAAATTGGCATTCAGTCTAAATGTGTTTAACAGTAAGTCGAGTTCCTCAAGTCTGGGGTACAGGTGGAGAACCGCTGGTCATAAGATAACCGTGGGTCAGGCACGTATGACCTATCCGAAGGTGTATCAAATTCACCTTCTCTCTGGGCACCTTACTAGTTGATGATATCCAAACTTGATTAATGGAGGCAATGAAATCATCGACAGGGACTTCACGATGTAGAATTCCTGTAGAAATTGCCACCTTTGCGTTATCGTAGTATCTTGATTTACAATTGGTCAATGAAATAAACAGCTGTATCTCTGGGTAAAGAAAAAGCAGATAATTAAAAATGCCTCTTCTTCTTAATCCTTGCTCACCTACCACACTGCAGTGTGAGGAGCTTACTTATAGAGGATCCATAATATTTGTTCCTTTAATGGCTGGCTGTTCCCATTCCAATCTATTCCTTTCTTGTCTAATGCCTCTTTGACTGCACTATCCACGTATTTCTCGGCCTTCCTCTTATCCTATTCTTATTTCCTTATTCCATCGACTCTGGTTACTTCTTATTAGAGTGTTTCTGACTTTGGCCCTTTGTGTTTTCCCCTATATCCACCTCAGTTACCTCATTGCTTGGAGTTGATTTTTATGTCTTGGTGTAGTAGGTCAGAACTCGCTCACATAGGTGTAAAACTGTATGATAATACTAAACTGATAAAAAATGGGCACTGTCCTTTACCTTCCAGGTATAGAAATATGGTTTTCAAGAAGATATTTTGTATCGGACAAATCATTTAAGTTAAAAACTCCTGTAACGAGAATCACAGGGATGCATCCAATTTCAATTAAAAGTAAATTTTGTAATTTGCTTGTCGTTTGTAACCAGAACATGAATGATGTGTCATTATGTGTGCAATAGATGGTTTCTTCTTTTAATGGGCTATCGCTGTGATGAAAAAACACTTCATAGTTTCACACTTGCCCAACTCTAACGGGCAACTATGCAACTAATTGCTAAAATTATCATGGGTACGATATTTATTTATCAATGTTTCATCCATGAATAAGGGTCATATCCATGGCAACTTTAGCTATTAGTTTCAATTATTGCTAATTTTTGCCCATCTCTGCATAGTATTTAATAGCAGTTATTCCTTGATAACTGTTATAAGTCTCCCTGAAAGGATGTAAAATAACTGTTACATCATTTCTAATCCTCCTTTCACTTGTTAGCAGATCGCGAAGAGAACTTTCTCCAAACCTCGGTTAGCTGCTATTAGCACTCTAATCCGGAGGTTCCTTTTCTTCTTGTGTTTTTTTTTTTGTTTTTATATCTCTTCTTTTGTCAGAAACTTTAAGAGTGCTTATTTAAGAAAGTCTAATAGCCTCTGAAGAAAGTCGAGCGACGTCGTAGACTTCCTAAAACGAAAGTAAAAGGAGGTTGTCCTTCGGCGATGGAACGCCTAGAAAGCTAGCGCCCCTTATCGCAGATTATGACCGAGAGTCTTATGCATTATTCAATGACAGTCCCCCATGAGGCTGACATTGTCGCAGTGAAAGGGCTGTCATTGCAGATCAAGTTTTATTCGCTGGGGCCCGATTGTCGAATCCAAGCTTGTAGTCACGTTGACTTTGTTGGTATTTTTTGTAATAGGATCGGGTTTTCAAGCTGAAAGTGATTCATGTCTATGACTCTGAAAATGAATATGCAACCCCAATGTAAGAGAAACTTAATAAATACGTTTAGTGTCACTATTGTGTTTTTAAATATGCTTAGTTGAATGGGTTGAATCTAACTAATTATATTGCTTTAAAAACCGTAACTTCTATGTTTTAGAAAATAATAATTTATTACTGATTTCATATAGGGGAGGTGTAATAGTACCTTTTTTTATTTTGTATAAATTTCTCAAACGTGGCATTCTCAGATTTCTTCATCTTCGTCATCCAGTCGGATCACCCTGGGTATTTCCCAAGTGAAAACTAGATTTTCCTTTGAACTATAAACAGAGGTTCATTCATCCTACAAAACCTGTTTGTTGATAACGATGATTCATTCTTCGATTTCTTGAAACTTGCTTGGTTTTCTTGTGTGCATTCAACCGGAAATCCTATCATGTTTAGTAATTTAAAAAAAAAAACAGTAGGGAAGTTCGAAAAAAATAATAAAAATATTGCCCTCTTTACTTTAAAAAGAATCACTGGTTCACTCAGTTGCAATATTTTATTCGAAATTATTTGTCTCATATATTCCCTACTATGGGGAGTGGATAGCCCATTGGCAAATCACTGTGCAACAAACTCAAAGGTTCGAATACGGCTCGGGCAGATAATTATTTTCAGTTTCACTGTATCCGTGAGTCAGCCCTGTGGCCATTTTACCAGTTAGTTCTTCTGCAGCTGATCTCATGACGTAACAGCTCTCTCTAACTTACGGTTTAAAAGGTCTCTTTCCTTATTCCGAATGCTTGGATCCGTAGCAGTATCTCATTTTAGAAAAAAAACATAATACAGTGTTATCTCAGTAGTTCCAACTAATTGCTGTAGGGTGATGTTCCAATTACTGAACTATTCGCTTTACAGAAATTATTAGAAAAAATAGTATACCAAAAATTATTAATATGAATGTACAAAACTTTTTTAATTTATTTATTTTTTAACCCCTCTGGGGTCCACCCAGCCTCATGAATTAGATACCCTTAATTGAGTAAAATTCTGGCTATCGAGTGTGATTCTGACCGTATCATCCTCTTACGCAACCGTTGGTCAAGTAACTGTATCATTTCATGTGTCGTAGCGGTACAGATTTAATTAAATATAATTTAATTTGTTAAAACTATAAGATTGTTCATTTATAAGTGAAAAAAGTATTAAAAAAAAAGTACTCTTTGTATAAATTTATTTAAAATGTGATAAAAAAAAAGCTCACCAACGAAATTTATATTATACATATTTCTACAAATAATTAAATTATTTTTACATAATCAAATGATGTATACATAGACATTATTTATTTCTGATTCCAACAAAATATATTATCAGCACTTCGATAGGAATTAGATTACCCGATGTTGAAACTGTAAAGATTTCCACGATGATTACAATAACGGTACAGAATTTATTTATTTTATTTAATTCCCTCTTATGTAGACAAATTTACGAAACTAAGTATTCTACCAAAGACAAGACAAGTTTTGTTTGAATGGGATATATCTGGGATATCTAAACTGTTCAACACAACTATATTAGGGTATTAAAGTATATTTTTCTCCGGTATATATATTTTTTAATAATAATAAATGTTACCCAAATAGTCTCAACCATCATTATTAAAACATGTCCAACGTTTCGGCCATCAAGAACAATCTTAATATTAGTTTCACAGACTCACATTGATTTATTAAAATTTTTATGCTAATACGCCCAAGTCAATTTAATACGGTTAAATTAAACCTGTATTTGTCACTTATAATAATAATTTATATCCTTCCCAATTTTTGCATTTTAATTATCACAACAATATTCAAAATAACTATTGAAAAGCCGAAATGTTGTACATGTAACATGTTTTAATAAAGAAAGTTAACACTATTTTGATAATTTCATTCATATTATAATTTGTTATTATTAATATAACTACCTGCCTGTCTCAAAAATTATTATTCACTGTAGTAAATTCAGTGATCGTGGGTTTACTTAGAGGATTATTTTAAATTATCGTGGTGTTATCATTTAAAAAATATTTTCAAAAACAATGAAATATCCTTCGCTTCGTCAAAGATTTTAATAATATTGTTCTTGTTCATATGCTAAGAAATATGTTAATATTTAAAATTATAGTTGTTACTAACTACAAGAACAGTTGATTGACGTCTCCTTCTCTTCTGGTTCCGAATCTCCAATCCCGAAGAAAATATCATCGAAGAGTAATCTTTTGGTTGCGTTAGAATCAGAGATTAGGTCCTGAAAAAAAAGATTATAATGAAACTTGAAACATATATTTAAAAAAAAAAGGTAGATATCTATAATTAGTATACAAAATAAGGTAATTAAATTTTGTATAACTTAACGAAAACAAAAATCTGTTTTTCTTAAATTTGTCATTCCTAACAAAATGCAATAAAAATAAACATTTTGAAATTGTATTTGATAATTTTAGGTGATGAACTCCGTTTTCTTCCATCACATACTTAAAATCATGCTAGAGTACTCAACCCATTAACTTTAAATGTTTTTAGTATCAGAACAACTTAACTGCAAGGCAAAAATCGAACATTAAAATTAGATAGGTATTAAAAGAATACATGCACCACCTCACTCTTCAAATTAATAATACATGTTAAAATTACCAATTAGTAAAATAGGTAAAAACAGTCGTATCCAATGAAGATTTGATATGGAGTCCTTTAAATAAAGTCCATTTGGGGTTTAAAAACTCAGATAATTATTTCACAGGTCTACAACCTGTGAACGTGACCTAATTTTAGGTCTACAACCTGTGAACGTGACCTAAATTTAGGTCTACAACCTGTGGGGCTGACCTAATTTTAGGTCTACAACCTTTGAACCTGACCTATTTTTAGGTCTACAACCTGTAAACCTGACCTAATTTTAGGTCTACAACCTTTGAACCTGACCTAATTTTAGGTCTACAACCTGTGAACCTGACCTAATTTTAGGTCTAAAACCTAAAATTTAGTTTAATAATTTTTGCCTAATTTTATGTTTTTGGGTGACTCAAAATCAAACACCGTTTTTTTCATACCGAACAGATTTTTAGAAAACTTACCATAGGTAATGCCAATTTTATAGCAAGAGAATATGAATGAAAAAGAAAATCGGTAATATATTTTTTGAGGTCCACTGAGTCCAATAAACATAGTCTCGCAAAATAGTACGTATGTCTTTTGTGAACAGCCTAACTCAAAAATGAGTACTAAGTTTAGTATTAAATGAGTAAGTAGTATTAAATTACATATTTAAGGTGGGTATATAGTCTGGGGTGTGAAAACAACTTTTTTTTCTAAAATCGACCGTCCGGAAGTGACTTAAAGAATCGATTTTTTACATTTTGGTTTTCTCTAAAACGATTTAAATGTAGGTAAAAGCAGTAAGTAAAAGTGAAGCTCACAACTCATCAGAATTTTTCCATTTTGTGAGTCCTACCGTCGTTTTTGTTCCATAAAATTTGTTATCCATTAATGATTTAGGGGTCTTCAGTAATAAGAAGACATCTCTAAGATAAGATATTCTAAAAAACTTTGGTAAAATAAAAAAAAAAAGTGTATTTTTACACTATTGGATCAAAAACATCAGACACCTAAATAGTTTATAAACTATTCAACCAACATAACTAGTTTTTATACCAATCAAAGGAGAGGCTTTTGGTATTATAAGTAATATAAACAAAACTGTTATTATTAATTAGACAGCTCAGCATAACCTCCCCAGATGGGCGTACCTAGCGGGGGAGGTTATCTGTATATAAGTAAATAGGTAATTGTAATAAGTAATAAAGCACTGCGACAATTATATACATATATCTTATAATTTTGGTTTCATTCACCTTTTCCTACGTCACAACCTGGGCCCTATTTTATAATGAAAGCTAATAGTATTGGTTCATAGTACAAGTATAGAAAAAATGTGGTAATTACACTAATACTTATATTTTTTTATAATAGGGAGGAAATATTAGTGATATTACAGGAGTTAAAAAGTACTAAAGTACAAGTTACTATTGTATAAGTCTGTGTAATTGAATTAAGTTAAATCGACAAGACTAATAGTATTAGTTTCTACTTTATTATGAAACATTAGCGCACTTGCTCAGCCTCCACAGGTTCACTACCAGTGACGCGGCGAGAGGAATGCGCTGGGATCTCTTGAGCTCTGCTCTACCGAGGGGTAGAGCGAGTGAGAGGTCACGTAGGGGATAGAGTGGGCTCAGGGATCCTCAGGTCGATTGTGTAAATATTGTATATAGGAGTGTAAATGTGAGTAGAGATTATATTATTTTATCATTATGTTATTTTATTTATTTATTTTTCATACAGATAGTTTGATTATGTTCATTTTGTTTGTATATATTTTAAGAGAGATTTTTTTTTCATTTTATTTATTTATTTATTTTTTTTTTTATTCATTTATTTATTTTATTTTAGTATGTATGAGATCATTCATCACTATTACCTATTGCCCACAACTGTGAGGCAGATTATTATACTGAGAGTAATATCTATCAATAAATAAAAGTATTATTATTATTATAATGAAACAGGGCCCAGGTTGACTATGGTTTATGCTCTGATTGACCCCTAAAATCGATCCTGGGCACGCCCTTGCTTCTTCATCTACTGGGTTTGCTAGTTGGAACATAATTACCAATATTTCAAAGCATAAACTACAGGCAGCGGAACGTCTCTCCCCGTTCCAATAAACCACTAGATGATTTTTACTTTTTGAAGGATACGTAAAAGTAGCAGAATGTGGTGAAATTCATACTAGACCTTTTTTCTAATGATCCTAAATTTGGACCCAATAGGAAAAACAGTTATCTGTTATTTAAAAAATTATTGTTGAATAAAATATGTTTAACGCATCTGTAAGTGAAAGTAGAGGATAGAATCTGGGAAAATCCATTAAGGATCAACTAGATACTAACCCGCTCACTCCCCATAATTTCATAGAAATCAGATAAATTGTGGGATCAATTATCAAAAAAAAAAATTTGACTATAGACAGACCAGGAACCAAATTTGTCCTTGAAGACTAAAACATGGGAGTGGAAAATTAGGTTTTGAGGACGTACATTTTATTTTTATTTGCACATTAATACAAGGTTTCTCTACCTTCTTTCGGCAGTGAGGAAGTAAAACGATAAAGAAAAGGTTATAAACACTTATATTTTTTTGTTTTACAAATAAATATAATTAAAATTGTTGGCATAATAGCATTTTTTTCTTTCTAATTCTTAGGTATAATATTTACGAATGTTAGTAATTGATTCTCATTTGCATCTATAATTTGTTTTTTCCCTCTCACATTTATTTTTGAAAGAAAAGTATTGCGAAAAATATTCAGAACAAAGAAGGTTGGGCTAACCGAAGAATTCAGAAGGCTACACTATGCCAAATTGTGTGAACTTCTTTCAGTAAATATAATTAAGATCAAAGAATTGAGGTGAATAAGGTGAGCCTGTAAGGTTCAGGACTTAACATCAACCTAACGTTCTAAGGGTTGGCCAAAATGTAAGTGGGAGGATTGTAAATGATCTAGTTTATTTGAGTTAAGACGGGCACTATTGGACAAATGCTTGTGGACATCGATTGTTAGTATCGGCATCGAACCTTTGTGTTCGCTAAGCCTTTATTACCATTGATTTGGGTTTCCAAGATGTAATTATGATATCTTATCATAATTATTTTTATTTATCAATGGTTCATTCATGAATAAGGGTCGTATCCATGGCAATTTCAGCTATAGCTAATTTTTGGCATCTCTGTATCCCAGTTATGGCAAATGATGTATCATTTCATAGTTTTGAACCAGTTTATAACTACTTGAACATTTAATTTGAGCTTTGGGGCTCCTCTAATCCTTCGAATTCCTCTGGTAACCAATCCTTAAAATCCAAAATCCTAAATGCTCCCTACTTTGTCACAAATAAAATCATACATCAAGACCTTAATGTTTCATATATAAGCGATCTAGCCCGAACCAGATACCATTCCTTCCATTATAAACTCCCTAACCATCCAAACCCACTAGTTCCTACTTTTGCTTCCTGTTCCGTTCCTGAAAATCCTCTGAGGGGCCTGAAGAGAAGACGGCTTCGAGACTTTCTAATGTAGAAATATGATTAGAGTGCCATATCAATGGGTAGTTTCTCTACATGCCTGCATCACTCCACTTTCATTGATTTATTTCTATGTAAATATAGTTATAAACAGCAATAAATAAATCCATTCAATCCTTACAGTCCAAAAATCATTGTGACTTTGTTACAAATCAAATCATCCATCAGGACCTCAATGTTCCATATGTTGCCGATTTGGCCAGAACTAATCCTTCCATGATAAACTTCCCAACCAACAAAACCCACTTGTTTCTAACCTGGCTTTTCCTTCAATAACTGATAATCCTCCTAGGCCTCTGAAAAGAAGATGGCCCTGAGATCTTCTTTAGTGGCGTTATTGGAGTTCTATCAACGGGTAGATTCTCCGCATGTTTGTATCATGTCATTTTATATCTAATAGAAAATTTACTAGTTGTATATAATTGTATACAGATGTAAATAACAATAAATAAATTAACAAAGAAAAAAGAAAGATTTAATTTATTATTATTTTTTAATATGATTCCAGCAGCTTGACCTCGGTATCCGGCATATAAATTTTGAGTTTTTACCAAGAATTAAAAATAAGAATTCCAAAGCAGTTTCTCTAAGCTGTTTTACTAAAATGATTAAAAAATTAATTAATATTTTGCAGTATATAATTATATTTAAAAAAATAGTTAAGACAAAATAATTAAGGAACTACTGAAGTTAACAATTTTATGTATACTTTTTATCTGACAAATGTAAAAAAAAACATTTATCAGAGTTACATACTATTGTTGGTGCTATCTAGAGTATTTTTTTCTTTTTTTTTTGTAATATAGTTTTATTTTTTAATACAGTTTTTTAAATACAGACAGTACGATTTTTTTTTTCTCAGGGATTATTTTGGAAGAAGAAATTTTCCCTTCCACTCCCAAATAATTGTACTATACAGCATTTTATGACCTTTACCTTTGTAGGAATAGTAGTTTTCATGATATTTGCTAAAATAAATTGATTTATAGTTGTTCGGACAATAAGTTTGATTTTAGAAAAACTTTATTTCAGAAACCATTGGACGTACATATGTCAGTCAGCACTCAAATTAAAACTAGTTAAATTTACTATAAAATAGTTTATAATGTTTATCTTTTAGGAGAAGCAGTTTTATGATATTTGAAAAAATAATCTCACAAAAGTTTCATTTCTAGTTGTTCAGATAAAATGTTAGATTTTTAAAAAAAAATATATATCTCTAGACCCATAAGACGCACATATGTCTGCCAACACTCAAAATAAAAAAATAAACTTTTTATGAAATGTATCTTTTTAAAAAGCTATATCTTGGGAACAATTGAACGTAAATGGCTCTATTAGGGCTCATATTGCTTATATTTTCTCTTAAATTTTCTATTGCTGTTGGTAGTTGAAAAGATAGAGAGCTCGGAATTAAAAATTTAATTTTTAACGTTTTGAAACAGCCGCCATTTTTTATTCCCACTACCTATACTTGGCAGACTCATCAATTTTTACTGGTAGTTATATCTAGTTTTCAATTAAGTAATAAAAAATTGGGGTGAAATAACTTTTGCCTTTTTTTCTTCCCGGCTCTTGTACTAGTGTGTTCACCACCCTCCTGTATACCAGTTTTAATGGTATTTACTAAATAGGTCTCAATTTTAGACCATTTAGTCTTAAAAAATAATTATGTTCAACAGTTTTTCTTTTTCAGCAGAGCTGTATGTCAAGGATATTTTAAGCTAGCATGACATTGAAATCCTTGACCCAAAGAACTTTGGTTTCGCAATAAAGTATTAGTCAGGTTTCTATATCAGGTAATATTTTTCAGTAATGAAACGTTGAGATGACCAATTTTTTTTGCTAAGAACATATCCAATGTCACGCAGCGTCATAAAGAAATTCGAACTATGTGTTATTTAGATTTATTTAAATTGCATCTAATATCCTAACATAGTATAGTCCAATTTTATCTGTAAAAACCGGATTTTCGTGCAATTGTGTCTCTTGTTCCCTTTCTTTAAAATCTATCAAACCTTGAAAGAAATTTTAATCAAGGAAAAGACATTCATGTAGTATAACACTAATTTTATTTTGCAAAAAATTGCACGGTTTAGGGATTTTCCACAATTTTAAGTTTTTTCTGCACAAAATTGTCCGTTTTTCTCTTTTTCGGAATCGTACACCAGAGCCCCATTTCATAATAAACTACAAGATAATATTATTAGTCTTTTGGTTTGTAATAGTTGTTTCTATTAAGAAACAGAAAGTATCAGTGATTGTTCATTGAACATTATATGCTTGTATTTATGAACTAATACTACTAGCTGTTATTATGAAACAGAGCCCAGATAATTCCATAGTTAAGAGTATCCACTTCATTAGGCTAGTCGTACACAGAGGGTTCTCGAACCCACAGGGTTGACTCACGGCTACAGTAAGTGAATAAATGTTAAATGTCACATACGGATTTGAACCAGGGGCCTTAGGGTTATAAAACATTACATTACCACTAGACTATCCCGCTCACCAAATTTTATACAGTATCCATATTTATCAGCAATATATACTAGTTTGAATCGTATGGAATTTTTAAAATTTGTATATATTATTTATTTATTATTATTTTTTCCCTATTGCAAAATTGTTATGATCAGGTTCCAATCAAAATTGACACCAGAGAATTTTCTGAATTGTTCAAACAGTTTATTCTTGATAAAATTGTTGAAAATGGTTTAGATACCGCGTAAAGCGATAGGATTCTTGTATTTATTGTATTTAGGTGCCAAAAATAGGAAATTTAAACCAAATATAGAACCTTATACAATATTTTTTTTCGTAACAGCATAAAGAAAATTTCAGCCCGTCATAAAGTTTACAATAAAGTGAATTCAGCTGAAATTGAACCAAAGCTGGAATTCAAGTCTTATCTCGGCTTCATCTTAGTCTTCAACCAAATTATAATTCAAGAATATATAAATTCAAGAAGATCCCGTAACTAGTACGTTACTTTGTATTATGTGATTATATTTATGAATGACCCAATAATAAATTAAGTTATATTTTATTTATAAGAAGGTTTACTTAAAAGTAGTGTTGTTTCGCAAACTAACCAGTGAGATGATATGTTTTGAAAAAATAAATCAAGGTGGAGCATACTTCTAAGTTTTGAAACCTATCATTTTGGCCATCAGACCAAATATCTCATCAAGAGCACCGTTACTTTTTAAATAACACTACTCTCTCTGTTACCGCAGGCTGAGGTTAGGAACTTTCACTCGAGTCTACGATCCACTTATTGCAGGCGTAGGTGGGTGTCTACGGCCCCAAATCGAAAACGTTGACTTTCGGGTAAGTCCACCATGACACTGGAAATAATGCTGGGAAGTAAATATCAGGAATGCAACTCATGGTTCATGATGTAATAAAAAGAAAGTGCAAATGCAATCCATAATCAATTATGCCATATGAATAATTTAGCATTGAAAGTGTGAAAAAAAAACCCTGCAATAATTCTAATCATGGGGAAGGTTCATTGTTCAAATCATACATTAAGACCTTAATGTTCCATATGTAACCGATCTAACCCGAACCAGATATCAATCCTTCCATCATAAACTCCCTAACCAACCAAACCCACTAGTCCCTAATTTTGCTATTCCATTCCTGAAAATCCACCGAGGCGCCTGAAAAGAAGATATCTACGAGGCCTGCTAATGTAGAAACGTTACCAATGGATAGTTTCTTTATACGTCCGTATCACTCCATTAAACTAAAACCAGAAACAACAGTTCTTATATTTAAAACAATCCTCAGGCCACTGCTGATGTACGGCTGTGAAGTCTGGGGAGCGGCATCCTTCACGAAAAGGAAAAAAACTACAATCTTTTCAAAATAAAGTCCTTAGAATCGCAGTTAATGCTCCTTGGTTCATAAAAAATAGCCAATTGCATTGCGAATTACAAATGGAGTCAATAGAGGATTATTTCAAAAAACGATTCATGAAGTTCCACTCCCAGTTAAAGGAGCAGTGACCTACAACCTGGGAAACCCAACCTCAACCCGAAGACTGAAGCCCAGACTGCTGCAGGACATTCTTTTATAAATTTTAATAAATATAAAATTAATTCATAGTCACACTACCTCTATTTACTTATTATTATTCATTTTATTTATTCATTATTATTGTTATTTTTTTTTCTCTCTTCTCTTTTTCAAATTAACTTGTTTCTGTTTACTATTAGAAGACAATTGTTTGTTTTATTTAAGGGTACCAATATCATTATATTTTGTTATTAATTTTACTTTCCTATTTTATTAAGAAGCATTATTCTTATCTATTTATTTTATTTATTTTTTCTTTTAATAAGAACATTGTATATAGTTAGGGGTGTCATTTGTATGACTCTACCCCCTCATAATCGACTGTTAAAAAATATATATTATATAAGATATATCAACCATGTAAGGCCCACCAGGCCGATCTGGTATAAAAATAAAATCAAAAAAAAAAATCACTCTATTATAGAATAAAATAAAATTTACTGGATGTATGTATATAAATGTACAGTTATAAATAAATCAATAAAGATATAAAAAGAAAACTACCCAACAAAAAATATCCAATGAAAGTTATTGTAAAAGTTGTAGTTTTTCAAAAGTTTTTCTTGAAATATTTTTTAGTAAACTTTTTGGACCACTTCCAATTTAATACTGGAAAAATTAGTTTTCGCACATTTTTTGATTGATAACAAAAAAACGAGCTTTATTAACCTTTGTTATGAGACTATTTTCCTATAAAAGTGTACATAATGGAGCAGTTTTTGTGTGAGTTTCGTTGACGCATCAAGACGTATGAAGCCTTCTTAGTAGGTGTAACTAAAATAAAGTGAGAACAATAATCAAATAACTACTAAAGTCATAATAATATTTTATTTACAGGAATAAATTATTTTAATGTGGGAAAAATTAAAATTTATTTTATATATAATCTTTTCAATTTCTTGAGACTGGTATTTATTTTTTAAATAAATTAATTGGTATCGATTTATGCATCACTACTCTTTATTACATCATGAATAATCCAACGTTTCGGCCTATTCGGCCATCCTCAAGGACAATTTTAAATATAAGATTATATCAATTATCATATAAACAAACTGTGTTTATAAGCACAGTTGATAGTTGATAGACATAGTTGTGATAGTTAATAGTGTTAAGTTGATCTAAAAATAAAAAGTTTAAAAATTAATGAAATTGTTACAAAATAGGGTAATTTGACTTGTAATTAATGACCTGTGAAGAATAGAACAAAACGTATTTTAAAGAATTGTATGTGAGTTGTAAATTTATTTGCAAGATTGTCCTTGAGGATGACCAAATTGGCCGAAACGTTGGATTTTTCATGCTATAATATTTTTGTTATTTTACATTTCACCTGAAAATATTATCAAAAAAAAAAAAAAAAAAAAGCATTCCATTGAATTCAGCTCGATGAATAGCATAGGAAAGGTTTTTACATAAAAATTGCAGTTTAACAACACTATGCGTCGTGGCACGGATATTTGTTATATATTTAACTTCCTTCGAGAACAAAGTGTAGATATATAAATTCGAATACCAAGTGGTACGTAATGCATGATCTAGTTTCACGTAAGAAAATACCACACGACTCGTGTCTGTGGTATTAGCAGGAAGACAGTTTTCATAAATATCACGGATTTATTTCGGAGATAAAATTGATATTACAAAGTAAAGATGCTGTATCAGGATTAGTATATATTTTTTGTTGTGATTTAATACCCGTATTGGCTCCAACTACAGAAAGTGGCATTCAAAAGGTGTAAAATCTCGTGAAGTCCGAGATTTATTATGAGAAAGTCGTTGAATAAATAATCCGCGTAATAAATAAATGTCAACAAGCTCTAGCTTTTAGAATGGTGGGGAAAGTGTAGGGCAAAACGTAATTTCAATTACGATTATAATTACCGTCATTTGAAACTTTAAATATAAAATTAAATTATAATTAAATGTAAAGAGAAATTAAAATTAAAATTATTTAATTATTTATTCAATTTATGAAGATTTAAATTAATTTATGTAAAATATGGGATCAAATTAATGTTGATACTTATAATTAATCTTGATACGAATTGTAATGATAAATGATACAGGAAATTTAACCAACATTCAGTTTCAAATAAATAAATTAAATTTCCGACCTGAGTATGGGAAAGGTTACAAATATTGTTGTGATAAATATTAATAGTGAAAATTAACAGTGTTTTTATACAGTTTTAATTTTTAATTTAATATGAAGAATTAACAAAATAGGTAATTTGACATGAGCTAAGGATTGCTTATTAATAAAATTAAATGATTCCCTAATATTTTAATGTCTCTTAGGGTAATAATGGACTGAAATTAATGACCAGGTCAGAATAGCTTGCATAAAGTTTTTCAAAATTGATGTGGTACTGAAATTTTATTGATGGTATTATAATTTATTAAGAATACTTTTATATTATA
>NW_027114863.1:2144629-2165421 GCF_000696795.3 Halyomorpha halys
CAAAGAACAACATAAATAAATATTGTTTTGTTTATTTATGTAGTTCTTTGCTGACCGCACCCCCCGATAAACTTCTTCAAGCATTAATCTACGGTCAACTATCTACATCTCATTATAGGTATAATAATATAATAAAGAAAGAAAATATAAAGTTAAGTTAGACAAAAAAAGTGAATAGAAAACATGACAATAATAATATGTGGTGAATATAACTGATAACGTGGGTAAGGAAAAATACGAAGAGAATAGAGAAGGAGAAGAGGGTAGAAGAAAGATAAGAAAAGAGAATAAGATAAACAACTCAGCGGCGCGTGCGGTCTCTTATTAAGAAATATAAATTGTTTTGAGACTAAAATTGGATAACATTTATTTTATTTAAACGATAATAACCAATCTCAAGAAAGTGTAAAGATTATATATTAACCTTTAAATTTATTGTAATAGTTATGGTAATTGAACTACTATAATAGTGATATCCTAGCAATTACTAATTTAGACAAAATTATTAATAACTGTCAAATTTAATTGTAATTCGATGTGATTGATAAGATTGTAATTGATTGTGGAAATTGAATAAAATTATAATAAGCGAGATTGTGAGCAAATTAGGTTAACTGACTCAGGTAAATATTTTTGATTAAGGTAGAATAGCCTACAGCCATTCTATAACCTTGGTGTAGCTTTGATATTATAAAAACCATTTCCTTGAGAATGGCCAAAATTGCGGAAAAGTTGGAGTTACGTTAATGAAACATAGTTTTTTATTCTGGGACTAGGCCCCGTTAGAACAATCACTAGGTAATTTTAATATTACAATAACATATATTGGCTAAAAATAGTGTGGCCACACTTAATTATAACTTATATTAAAATAATTTTAGATACAGAGTTACAAATTATTTGTACTATTATATATAATATCGGATTAGATTGGCGAAGCAAAAGGTAGTAAAATAGAAGGGTTTTAAACAAGGGAAGGGTTGGTACATGACGTATGTTAGAGGGAATAGAGTTTCAGTGATATGCAGCTCGGGTAAACAATGATTTATCAAACGCAGTAGTTCGGTGAGCCCCCACCTCATGTACATGTACAGATAAACGGGACCTTGTAGCACGGAATTGGACAGAGATGAATTGCAGGTTTTCTAGAATATAGGAGAAGCGTTGAGTAATCACTACTAGTAAAAGAAAGGAAGCTAGGATATTCTGGCATGGTAAGGATGGATAGAGCTACTTCAGCTCGGCACAATTCATAAGACTGGAGATTACTCGAGAGTCCACCGTACAACAGGCAGGCCATAGTCAAAGTAGGGGAAAACAAGAGAGGAAACTAAGAGTTGGCGGGTTTTAAGTGGAAGGAGATAACGGATTCTATTGAATTGCTTTAGGATAAAATGGTTCGACGTGAAATTTGGGCCATGTATGGTTTCCAGGATAAAGTTTGATCTAAAGTAACACCAAGATTTTGACCAATGTATGGAATGAGATGGGAGAATTCTTTAGAAAAAGGTTGGGGTCCTGGGATAGATTTAAGGAGAGAGGGAGATCCAATTATGAGAGCTTTAGTCTTTTCGGCATTTAACGTAAGTTAATTGTTATTATAATTGATAAAAAAAAACATTCTCGAACGCAAGTATTAATTGTAATTATTTTTTAGTCCCACACTGCTGTAACTCCATTGACCTCAACAATACCTAATTTGTTTATCAAGCATTACACAAATTCTTCAAGTTTATCAAACATTACAAAGTATTTAACAGAAATATTTTTTTCTCAATTAAATGGAAGTCAGAAGAAATTGAACAAATTTACAGTTGTTTATCCTAGCTAATATTTTTCAGTTATTTTCTCGTTTTACGTTACCACAAAACCTTACTAAAAATAACTAAAATAAAAGTATTCGATCACCAATGATAATACAAATTATGGCTGCAAAGAAAGAACTGGACCCACACTGTCATGATGCCCACCAACTAAAGTTTTTTTTTTAACTGATGGCCAAGATATAAGAAGGGGTATTCATGTTGTTGTGTTAAATGTAAAATGTTGTAAGTACAGGATTGTGAACAGGCCTATTTAAAGTTATGTTAAATGCATAAGAGCTCCTAGCGAATTTTCTAAGCAACTTGTTTTATAACCTTTACTTCCAAATCATCATGTTACTGTTTACTTCTAACTTTTGATTTAAGTAATTTATTACAACATGCCTAAATTGAGTGAAATGTGAAAGTTTGGTCACTGAGTGCCTTGATGATCTTCTAACTTGTGAGGAAGAGAATCAAGATGAGCTAATTAACAACTATCATCACATTATTATTATTGTCATACATTGCTTTATTAGCAATGAAAACATACAAAACAATACTAACACAATCAAAACACGAATAACGAGCAAGAAACCTAACACGATTAAAAACATAATGGTGACGAGCTCTGCTGGTCTCTTGCGTGACGTCATTCACCGTTTAACAGACTTAGTAACAGATTCTCAACCATGTTAGATGCGTTTATCGTTTTAACAAGCTAAAAGAAGAAAATGTTTCTCCATTTAACATGTTAAACTAAAGATCATGAATATTCCTACTATTTGAATCGAGGGCTCGAAAGGGATAACGTGATGTCAAGTAGCCAACCATTATTTTCCATTTTATGTTTTCATTACGATCCATAAATAGCAAAACGAACTAATAGTTTTTAAGAAATGTTTGCAATTGATTGAAATGATAAGCAGCTTACGGATTAGTGCAAGCGACTAAAAATGCAAAACAAATCAAAAACAAAAACAAAAATTTAGAGAGTAACCTGCCTCTTTGTACCCTTCAAGGTTGTCCATTAATTTGTTTTCTTACGTTTAGCTTAGGAGAAATTGATCCTCAAGGACAAACTAGAGGAAGCTAGAAATAGAAATCTAGGATAAGAGCTATCCACATGTCATGAAAATCTAATGAATGTCACGGCTGTTCATATCGACGTATTCCTTCGATATGAAACTTTTTTTCAACTGAATACATATATACACATCAAGTAAATTTGCTTTAAGTGATTTTATGACATGATAAAAACATGTGGAGAATCTACCCATTGATAGAACTCCAAAAACATTTCTAAAGGAGAAGATCTCGAGGCCATCTTCTTTTCAGACGCCTAGGAGGATTATTAGGTAGTGAAGGAGAAGCCAGGTTAGAAACGAGTTGGTTTGGGTGGTTGGGAAGTTTATTATGGAAGGTTTGGAATCTGGTTCTGGCCAAATCGGCAACATAGGGGACATTGAGGTCCTGATGGATGATTTGATTTGTGACAAAGTAAGGAGAATTAAGGATTTTACGAAGGATTTTGGACTGTAAGGATTGGATGCGAGAGGAATTAGGTGGTTTAGTAGAGCCCCATAGCTCAACTTCGTATGTCCAGATAGGCCTTATAATAATCATGTAGATCAGTCTTTTGTAATGGATTGGAAGTTTAGACTGTTTGTTTAGTAAGTGCTGTAATAGTCGGAATCGACGAGCAGTTTCCTGTCTTTTCAGTCTTGTATGAGGATTCCATGTCAGTTGTTTGTCCAGATTTAGTCCTAAGTAACGGATCTGTTCAACAGGAATAAGTAGGGTATTATTAAAAGATACTGTAGGGCAAGAGGGAGGTGATTCTTAAAATAAAAATAAATTCAGAAAATTTATTTTTTACTGATCCATTATTGTACGTAATGGAGTGTTTCAGACATGTAGAGAAACTATCCATGCTAGCACTCTAACAATATTTTTTCATTAGAAGGTCTCGAGGCTATCTACTTTTCAAACGCCTCGGAGGATAGTCAGGAATGGAAGAGGAAGCAAGGTTAGGAATTAGTGGGTTTGGATGGTTAGGGAGTATAAAATGGAAGGAATAGTATCTAGTTCGGGCTAGATATAGAACATTAAGGTCTCTGTGGATAATTTTATTTGTGACAAAATAAGGAGCATTGAGGAATTAAAGAAGAATTTAGGATTGTAATTCTTTGATGAGTTTTGTGGAGTCCCAAAGCTCAACTCTGTATGTCCAGATAGGCCTTATTATAATCATGTAGATCAGTATTTTGTAATGAATTAGAAGTTTAGACCTTTTGTCAAGTAAGTGCTGTAATAGTCGGAGTCGACGTGCAGTTTCCTGTTTTTCCAGTCTTGTGTGAGGATTCCAGGTTAGTCGTTTGTCCAGTTGCAGTTCACGGTAGCGGTTCTGGTCGTGTGTAAGAGCAACATCATTAAAAGATATTGTAGGGCAGTCGGCAGGTTTACGACGGAGAGTATAGGTGATTGTTGGGATTTATTTTAATCCTCCAATTACGACACCACTCTTCGAGGGCTGTGATATAGCATTGTGATGCAATCAAATAGTTATTATTAACAGCGAGTACACATGGGTCATCGATATACGTGATGAGGGTAGTGTTAGGATTGGTCGGGATGTCAGCTGTATAGACGGTGCAGAGGATGGGACCGGGGATCTGATTTTTAGAAAAAAAGATTAAATAAATAAACTTTGACTGGCTCCTGACTGCATTGGTGCCCGTTCGAATTTGGTCTAGGAGTCGACTTAAGTCAACATAAGCATTTTCTTAAGTTTTATCTTCAGAATAAAATCTATAGATAGATTACGATTTCATATAATGCTATTAATTTGATAACGAAAAGTGTAGTGACGAAAGAATTATATTAATTAAATGTTTTGGGAAATAAATATCTTCAATCTCTACGGCAAAACGCACTTGCACAAGCCTAAAATTAACTTGCATTCATAGTCTCTATATCTGCATTTATAAATCTATAAAGGAATCAGCTAGATCTGAAGATAGTAGTGTATGATGCAATAATAAAATATTTCTCTTTTAGAATAATAAAAATAAAATAAAATAGAAATGTTTATTTTTACAGTTTGAAGAGCTGTAATGTTTTTCAAACAGTCCTGATTAATCGTTTACAAGTAAGTGAAATGCATTTCGTTGTATGTTCAAAAGTAAATTTAATGTGAAAAAAAAAATTCTTTGACACTTTTATAACTTTTTTTTTTGTGTTCGTGAATATGTTTTTGGGATTATATGGGGAATATGGGGTTAAAGTTTATAATAACTGGTTATAAATAGATATTTAATGTAGATAATTAATGAATCTATCTTCAATTTCTGATCATTATGGTAGAATCTGATACTGTTTGCGGCTTTAACGCACTTGCTCAGCCTCCACTGGCTCGTTGCTAGTGAGAGGGTTGGGCTGGGATTCCCTCACTCGGGGGAGGTGGGAAGGTAGAGTGGCTCAGGTCGATAGTGCAAATATTGTATATAAAAGTGTAAATGTGACTGGTGATAATTTTATTTATTTATTATAATTTTATTTATTTATCTTTTTATGTACATAGTTTAATTATTGTAATTTTTTTCATCATTTAGTAGTAATTTACTTTTTTTCATTTATTTATTTTTAATCTTATTTTATTTTATTTTAGTATGAATGTGATCAGTTATCACTACTAACTATTGCCCAACAACGTTGTGGCAGATTGTAATATTTATCAATAAATAAAGTTTTGAATCGAAAAAAAAATAATCTGATTATCATTTACACACTGATAACTCAATTTGACCTATAACATTATATGGATAAAAACATTGTAAAAACAACGGATAACAACAAAATTCACAAAATTTTTTGCGGAACTTAGATACAACTAAGATACAACCTACAAAAAAATGTTATACTTTCTATTTTTAAAATTTTTAGTTGTAATACCAATATAAAAATTTGAAATGTGCAGACAAACAATTCTATAAATTAATTTTAAACAAAGGGTTGTTTCCATTTTATCTTTGAATGAAGTGGAAATTCGGTTAAGATAATTTTGAGATTTATATGAAAGATATGTTTTATATATGTAGGAGTATCTGGTTAATTAGACAATTAGTTCTAGGATTTCCCAACTTATCTAAAGCCTTGTTCCACGTGGATGTGACTAATGCATCAGGATGCAGATTTATATGCAGAAAACGTAATCTTACATAAAAAAAACAATCAAATTATTATAGTACCGATAGGAGAAAACATAACTAATTCAGGATGAAATAAATTATTAGTTCAACTTCTTAAAGTTCTTAATTTACTTATGAGAGCGGGCCAATTCGCGACGAGAATTGCTATACCATATATTATTTATCTTTGTTTTAGATATAAACATAAAAAACCTTAAATAAAAAATAAAAATAAAAAAATATCAGTTTTAAATCTCGTTTTTTGTCAGTGAAACGTTAGTCATGTTTTTTTTTTCGTTTAGAAAACGTAAGAGAAAACTAATTCACTAAGGTGGTCTGGTCATGTAAAAAGAATGCAGAAGAAAAGAATGGTCAAAATAATGTAAGAAATGAGAGTGGATGGAAGAAAGATAAAAGGAAGGCCTAGAAATACTTGGGATGGTGCTGTCGAGCATTAGCCACGAGAGGAACTGACTGGACCAGGCAGAGCCAACTGGTACAGGACTGAGGATTATAGATTGCTCTATAAGCAAGCTCCTAGGAAGAAGAGGGAGGATAAAGAAGAAGAAGAAACTTTCAAGTAAATCAGGAATTAATAATTACGCAGACAGCCTAACCGAAAATATAGTTTGGTATAGATAGGCTTTCGGTCCTGTACAAATATACATACTGCATATGATATATAATATCGATGTCTTCACATGGATTGCGAAAAGCATTTTCACAAGCTTTAGGAAAAATTCAATTAAAGGTCTTCTGTTAAAAAAAAAAAAAAATCAAAAAAGTTATAACTTTCCTAAAACAGAGAACTTTTAATTTAATTATTTGTAAAGTCAGTGGAAATGTACCTAGAACCACAGTGAAGTAATCCACATATACAACCTCAAACCTGTCACGATACTTGAAGATTCTTATATCAATAAACTGATATTTACATAAAGTATATAATTTGGATATGGTATAATAAATAATATCGTGGAAGCACAGTATAGTAAAACCCCGCTTCCTGAACCCTTATTTATTAACCCTGGTGTTTTTATTTCTTTCTATTTTTCCAATTTTCCTTTAAATATATTTACACTCGTACTTTTTTCCTAAGAATTATTATTATTCTTTATTTTTTTAATTTTACATTTTCTTTTTGGCTTTTATTGAAAATTTGTGATTCATCTGATAAACTCCTGACATACTACATCCACCTAACGCAGCAGAGCTCAGGTGGCGTTTCAGTCTTCTCGTTGCATTTAGTAGTAGTGTGTCAGTCAGTAATGTTTGTACTAGTAATTTAGAATATCCAGAGAGTGAGTCATGAAATGTTTTATTTTATTTAAATGGTATATCCACATCCTTGTAATGATTTGTTTCTAATGTAAAAGGGACTGTGAGTGATAGATAGGAGGAATTTGTATAGTAAGATCTGAATGGTTTAAAGATGAGATTTTTAGCATAAGCCCCCACATCTGAAGTTCTTATCGGTCTATGCTGCATGTATATTTTTCCTTAGAACAATTTTTTTTTGTGTATTTTATAAAGTTTTGCGATGGATTTTTTAAAAGACTGTGAAATCATCCACCGATGTTATTATAATAAAATGGGGGTCTAAAAGTATTGCTTGGTCAATCTAGAGAGGTTTATTGATTGATACTAAACAAGTAACGACAAAAAGTAAAAGAAACAAGTAAGAAAATTAAATGTCGAATAAGAAACTTTTCAAATAATTACAAACGTATATTGAAATTTACTCACACAATAATTGAGAACTATAACCTACTGGTATAAAGTTTATAATAACCTCCAAGTACAGTGATTCCCGAAGTGAGCCGTGAAATATTCAATTAAATAATTCGTTAATATTTTTGGAATTTACTGTTCGCGAATTTTTGCGCCAGTAATCATGTATGCTGACAGAATTCCAAAAATTTAACAACTTTCGAGTCTTTGTTTGTTTTCCAATATGGATCTTTTGAAACGGCCAGTGGGCAAGCATTTAGTCACTAAATAGTAGTAAGTATCTGTCTTTAATTTTTCGCTGTTAAATGAGTAATCGCTTTCCAATTTTTCAAGAATGTCAAAAATTTAGGCAAAAATCTGATGTATTAAGAGCGCCGCGGAAAAAAAATCCGATTATTTAGGAAGCCAAAGACCGAAAAAGATTGGGAACCTCTGACCTAGTATATAGTAAAATAACGTCCAATAACCTATAGGTTAACATTAAGCCTAGTGTAGAGTTGATAATATCGTGGCAATGGCCTACCTGTACCGACTCCTCGATGTGGCGAAGAAGCTGACGTTCGGGCTGGATGGAGGCTGAGGCGAGGCCTACACAGAGCAGGAGGGACAACCACATGGCATCACTACCACCTTCGGTCTGCCCTCGCTGGCTCTCTACCACTCTACACTCCTCCCTCTACCATCTCTCCTCCTTTCTTCTGTCATGGGGGAGGAATTCTCTTCTCGAGTCGCCTCCTACACAGGATTTTAATATAAACATTTATTTTTTTACATTAAATATATAAAAATATTTACCTTCAAGGAAGGTAGGTTCTGTTTTAAAGTTGCAAATGTAAATGAAAGAAAGAAGAGAAGTGGATTGTAAAAGTTTTAAGCCTGCAATTATAAGATTTAAAAAAAAGAAAATTACATCAAAATGAAGGTAGGGCCAAAGAAATCAGTATGTATCCTTGAGAATGACCTGAGAGTCGAACCGTTGGAAGGTTTAAAGAATAAAGTTGAGAAAAAAGGATCAAATTTGTTTTTAAATAAAATTTCATAAATATTTCAACTCAATTTTTGATTACTTTAATGAAAACTAAGTATAATCACTAGTTAAAATTCATGAGTCCTAGTACAGCTAAATGGAATACGAAATGGTGGCTGTTTCAAAATGTTAACAAAAAACGTTAATTTTTCATTTAAATAAATCAATTGGTATCCTTCCTTGTTGTTATAATATATATATAATAATAATATAAAATGTTATAATAACGTATAATAAGTCTCTACACTATTATATCATTAACAGTCCAATTTAGCCATCCTCACGGACAATCTAACAATTAACTGCTTTTATTATATGCATTAATTTATTAATAATTTAATATAACATAAATAAAAATTTACACCTCACATTCAATTATTTAAAAACATTTACCTCGTTATTCTGCCTAGGTCATTAATTACAAGTCAAATCACCCTATGAAACAATAAATTAATAAGGAATCATATTTATTATTAATAAGCTTATGTCTAGTTACCAATTTTGTCAAAATTTCATAAATTTTTAAAACTTTAAGTTTTGATCAACTTAAAACTATCAACTATCATGTAAACAAAATATTTTTAATCTTCCATACTTCCGTATAAGGTCAGACTTATAATTAATTTATTTCAAATCGCATTTTGGTCTAAATTTTTTATAATAAAAATTCATATTTTTTTTAAATATTTATTTATTGCTATTTACAACTGTACATTATAATACATTTATTAAATCTGATCTAAGTTAAATTGGAGTGTTACAGGCGTGTAGAGAAAAGACCTATTGTAGCAGTCTAATGACATTTTACATTAGCTAATCTCGTGGCCATCTAAAATTCATATTAAAATTGATTGTGAATAGTAACATAATATTTTACCCATATTTTTCTTAAAATATCTGCATAGTGTTGGTTCGAATTTCTTGTATTTGTTTTAAAATTAACTGTATAATTGATGTTCTCAGATCTATAAATTGACTCAAGTATTTTTCTTTTGAACACATTGTTTTCTTTATGTAAAATTATGGTGCTATAAAAATCGAATTCGTGTTGGTTTTTAGCTGCATGCTGCATTACTGCTGTTTTATTGGCATCCTTATTTTATAATATTTCATTGTTTAAATAAAATAAGTTACACCCAAATTAAGTTTCAAAACACTCTTTATTCCTTTAAGAGTCAAACGTTTCGGGCATTTCAGCCATCCTAAAGGTCAATCTTTATTTTTTATTTTTAATCATTTATTTATTGTTATTTTCAACTGTATAAGATATATACAACAAGTAAATTTGCTGTAGGTGACATAGTGACATGATATAAACATGTGGAAAATCTACTCATTGATAGAACTCCAATAACATTTCTAGAGGAGAAGATCTCGAGGCCATCTTCTTTTCAGACGCCTAGAAGGATTATTAGGTAATGAAGGAGAAGCCAGGTTAGAAACAAGTGGATTTGGGTGGTTGGGAAGTTTTCCATGGAAGGAATGGTATCTGGTTTTGGCCAAATCGGCAACATATGGGACATTGAGGTCATGATGGATGACTTGATTTGTGACAAAGTAAGGAGCGTTAAGGATTTTACGAAGGATTTTGGACTGTAAGGATTGGTTTCGAGAGGAATTTGATGGTTTAGTGGACCCCCAAAGCTCAACTCCGTATGTCCAGATAGGCCTTATAATAGTCATGTAAATCAGTCTTTTGTAATGGATTGGCAATTTAGACCGTTTGTCTAGTAAATGTAATAGTCGAAATCGACGAGCAGTTTCCTGTCTTTTCAGTCCTGTATGAGGATTCCATGACAGTCGTTTGTCGAGATGTAGTCCTAAGTAACGGATCTGTTCGACAGGAATAATTGGGGTATTATTAAAGAATACTGTTGGGCAAGAGGTCATGGGTTTAGGACTAAGGGTAAATGTGATTTGGTGGGATTTATTGGAATTAATTTTAATCCTCCAATTTTAGCACCATTCTTCAAGGGTGGTGATGTGGGATTGGAGGGTTTGGGATACAATGTAAGGATCATTTTTCACTGACAATAGACATGTATCATCGGCATACGTGGTGATACAATCCTAAGGTTGGGATGTCAGCTGTGAAAACTGTATAAAGGATAGGACCAAGGATACTACCCTGAGGTAAGGACAATCTTAAGTACAAATTTACACTCAAATCAATGACTTAAAAAACTTTTTACAGGCGAGTAATAATAATGTTAAATTGATTTGTAATTTTTTAATATTAATGTGAAGAGTGACAAAATAGGGCAACTGACTGAAATTGATGACCTGGGCAGAATAACCAGTAGAAAGTTTTTTAATTATTTAAATGAGTATAAAGTTCTACTTAACATTATCCTTGGTGATGGCCGAATTGAATGAAATGGTGGAATTTTAAAGAAATAAACAGGGCTTTGACGCTTAAATTGGATCTAATTTATTTTATTTAAACAATAGTAACCATTCTCAAGAAAATGAAAAGATAATTTACATAATAATTTTTCATTCCGAGCTCCATATTATTAAACTACTTAGAACACTTGAAAACCAAATAGAGTATCATTTAAATTAGATTCTAAAGGTTCTAAAATAAGAGCCCCAATTAATCAATTTAAAAAAATTAGTAGTAAGTGAATTTATTGTGGAAAACCTATATATCAGAAACCATTCGTATGCCAGTACGAAAATTAAAGACGGTTTAATGTGCTGTAAAGTTGTTTATGACGTAGTAGTAATAGTTTTTATGATATCTGCTAAAATAAATTGATTTCTAGTAATTAGAGCAAACTTTCATTAGCGAAATTCATATTCATTTGCAAATATCACCGGAACCTCTATCCCTACGAAGATAAACTTTGTAAACCACTTTATAGTACATTAAATTATGTTTAATTTTATTGCTAGTAGACATCTAGACATCTAATGTTCCCCTAGATATAATGATCCCATAAATAAAATGTTTTTTTCGAACAACTTGAAATCAATAGTTTTAAATTTATTTTGAAAAATATCATAAATACTAATATTCCTAAGAAGAAAAAAGTTATAATCTACTTTATAGTACTTTAAATTATTTTTAATTTGATTGCTGGTAGACATCTATACGTCTAATGGTTCCTGAGATATATGTTTTCATGAATTAAAAAAAAATCGTAACAACTAGAAATCAACATTTTGTAAATATATTTTGAAAAATATCGTAAAAACTGTTACTCCTAAGAAGATAAAAGTTATAACCTACTTTAGAGTACATTTAACTAGATTTAATCTGAGTACTAATAGACGTCTTGGTTTCTGGCGATTACTCTTCAACAACACAACGTTGTCAGAATAGAAAGTTTGAGTGAACCACGGAAAAGGAGGACGGTTCACCTTGAGCAATTAAAACTGTCTGAGATGTGAACCTAGGGACCTAGGGACCTAGAGTCCTCCCCTCATAATACCATGTAAACTTTACTCACCGGGTGGAGTGTACAATATTTTATGTGTGTAAACGGTGGTACTTTCTTTTTTTTATTATTATTATTTTCTGTTATAATAGAAATATGTACATTTTGTCTTAGGTTGTAAGAGGAGTCACTGTGTTTTACTTTGTCTTTGTAAATGAAAGAATAATTGTTTTTATTTTATTTTTAATTATCTTAATTTACATTTTTGTAATCTTGTTCTCTAGCTATACGATAATTTCTGATTTGGTTCAAGGTTGCTTTGGTTGTATTTTTTATTTCTTAATTTTTATTAGTTTACGAGATGTATTCGTAAACTGGTGGGGGGAAGGTAAGGTACAATGGTACTTGTTATCTCCCCTACGACCTATGTAAACACTGCATAAATGTATATGTATATATAGAGGATTAAAATGAGAAGTATTGTAGTCTTTAAGATCATGTGTGAGTCATTTCACGGTCTTTTTCCCTTTTCTAAAAAAGTCCTACTTGCGGTAGAGCTTAACTTATAAATAAATATATAAAACTAAAATTAAGAAAATACTAATAATACCAAAATGAGGAAATATACATGTTAGTAGACTGGAGACAAGTTGTTAATAAATATATCCAAGTGTGGTGTAAGTTCTCAATATAGTTCTAGACACATAAATTTTTGAAGACTATTCATTAAAACTGGTTTTAAATATGGTAGAGAGGTAGATGTATAAGGCACAACAGATAAGTGGTGTAGATATCGTATAGGTGAGGTATAGTAATAAATAAAAGGGGATATTAAGGAATTGGATAAAAATGAACAATAGTCAAAATAACATGATAAGAATGAAATTCTGCGAAAAACTGTGAAAAAAAACGCGAAGAGCAGGTAGAGAAAGAATATACGTCCTAAGTAGCAACAGAATTTTTTATAATATATAGATGGGTAAACAGGCAAAAGTGTCTAATATCATATCTAATACTACAATAGGTAAATATATGCAATACATTAGAAAGTACAAGTATAAGATATTGCATACAAATACATTGATACATAAATACCCATAGATAAATAAATAAATAAATATAAATATATTTATAGGAAGAAGTAGATTGGAGGAGGATAGTCCCGGACTAGATTAGATTTTTTATATACTTTTATAAACGTAACAATTGTTTTAAAATGTGTTTTATTTTTAATTGTCTGTTAATTCTAAAATGTTTGTATCTTGTTTTCTTATTTAGCCTTGACTGAACCCTGCAAAATGGAGCGAAACGTTGGCTAATAAGAAATAGTTTTTTGTTACTATTTTTATACCTTTACTGACCGCCACCCGGACTATCTTCCACCAATCTGAAATTTATCACTTTTAATTTTGAAAATAATAAAAAGACAAAACCACTGAAAATAATAATAAATATAACGATAATTCTAATATAAATATCAAGTATTTTAGGAATATAAAAAAGCCTAATAAAATTAAGGAGGAACCCATTAATTCTTAATCTTTCATCCTTAACAATCCCTGATAATCCCCCGAGGCGTCTGAAAAGAAGATGGCCAGGGGCCTTAATTTAAATTAATGTTTGAAGTACCACCAGATTAAATACCAGGTAAATACCAGATTTTCAAGTGTATAAGAAATATACAACATATTTACTTATTGTATTATATTGTACAGTTGTAAATTACATTAAATAAATAAATACAAAAAATAAATACCATTTCAAGATAAATTTGTGACGTTTACAGTTGTAAATATCAATAAATAAATTAAAATAAAAAAAACATTAAAAATAAATACAGCCCTACAGTATCCTTTCTAAATACTTCATATACTCCTGTTTAACAGATTCGATACTTAGGACTCCATCTTGACAAGAGACTTACTTGGAATCCACATACAAGACTGAAACGACAAGAAACTGCTCGTAGATTTCGATTGCTACAACACCTACTTGACAAACGCTCTAAACTTTCCACTCACTATAAAAAATTAGTGTACATTATGATAACCAGACCACTTTGGACATACGAAATTGAGCTCTGGACCTCTACCAAACCATCAAATTCCTCTCGCATCCAATTCTACGTAAAATCCTTGATGCTTCTTATTACGTTACAAATAAACTCATCCACAAAGACCTTTCATTCCAAACTCCTTACCGAACCTAACCCATTAGTTCTTAATTTTTCATCCTTAACAATCCCTGATAATCCTCCGAGGCGCCTGAAAAGAAGATGGCCACAGGACCTTCTAATTTAAATTAATGCTTGAAGTACCACCAATGAGTGGTTTCTTCCCAAGGTTTTCAAGTGTATATGAAACGTACAATATATTTACTTGTTGTATTTATTATTTGTACAGTTGTAAATCACATTAAATAAATAAATACCATTTCAAGATAAATTTGTGACGTCAACATTAGCAATAAATATTTAATTTCCTAAATATCGAAACAGAAATTAATATATTCCTAATGGATTGATGAAGTTAGTTCGGTAGAGCAAACTTCAATGAAGGCGAGTGCAACGGAGTATAAGTCACGTGTACACCTATATCAAAGGAGACGGGAACTGTGTCAGACAATATGTCATCTCCTAGCTTACCATTACCGATCACTCCCTACCTCCTGTCAGCGATATAACAGACAACAGCCAGGAAGGATCATAAATATGAAAAAGAAATGGAAGAGGGAACGCGAGTGAAGGAACATATTATGAGGGAATGGGATCGTCTAGGGGCTGACAAGTCAAAGGAACATGCCTGCCCATTAAGACTAAATTCTATATATTATACTCGAGGTTGGCATGGATGTATCACATATTATCAATACATAAAACCAACATTCATAATTTTATTATATGTATTTATTATATGCTTCGCAATTGCTAGATATAGATTAATTCAATACAATTGAATGTTTGAGATTGACTAATATATACATATATATATATATAGATATTTTCAAATTGGATTAATATTTGAATCCATTGCTTATTATATCTATTTCGTTTATAGAGGTAAATATAATTATATAATAATAAATTTATCGTGAAAAAAATTGAAATAAATTCAATACGACTAAACAAATCTTTACCAAGCTTGAGAGTGGTGTTAGTACAAGAGCCCAGGAGGAGAAAAAAGTCAGTTATTTAACTCCAATTTATTATTACTTTAATGAAAAATATGTATAATTAATAGTCAAAATTGATGAGTCTACCAAGTATAGGTAAGGGGTTATAAAAAATGGCGGCTGTTTCAAAACGTTAAAAATAATTAATTTTTCATTCGGAGCTCAATATCTTTAAAACTACCAACAACAATAGAAAATCTAAGAGAGCACCATTTAAAGTAGAGTAAATTTCCTAAAATGTAAGCCCTAATAGAGCTATTTACGTTCATTTGTTCTCGAGATATAGCTTTTTAAAAAGCAACAGTTTATAAAAATGTTGTACAGAACGTACTAAAACATCAGTAGTTAGTGAATTTATTTTGAAAATCTATATCTCAAACACCATTCGAGGTATAAATGTCTATTAGCACTCAAATTAAAACTAGTTTAATGTAAGAAAAAAGTAACAATTATACAAAGATATCAGCAATAAGAAAAAAAATAATATAAAAGTAAAAATAATAAAAAGATATCAACAATAAGAAAAAAGATAACATAAAAGTAAAAATTATAAAAAGATATCAAGAATAAGATAAAAGATAGTATAAAAGTAATAATCTATATCGTATAAAATTTATAATTGAAGTATTATAAAAAGTAATAAATATAAAATTATAATTTATATTTAATTTAAAGCAATACTCTTGGTCTGTTCACGGATGATTTCTTTCTTTAATATTTGGGTTTAATGATAGTTTTGTATTTATTCACTGATTTTAAACCATATATATATTACATCCATTCTTTATTAAAAATATATGTTTTTTTTTATTGATATGTCCAAAGAGGTAAAGTGTTATATAGAGCATTGGTTTGTGCTACAGAGATAAATGAATGCAACCCTAGTGAAAGACATAATTTAAAACATTTTTAGAGTACATGTATAGATGACAATAAATGGAAAGTAATGAAAATTAATAAAATATGATTATAAGAATTTTAAATGTATATATTTAACATATATCCATTCCTCCGTTCCTCTCCCCTATGGAATTCTATTCCCTCCTTCATTCGTTGTTCTAATACCCTTCCAATCTTCAAATCCCGTATTTTCAACCACCCTCTGTTCTCCCAATACCGGAAGAATAACAATTAAAAGTCTCAAATAAGATGTGGATGAATGGAGCGAGAAAAAGTACTGAACATAAATATTATTGGAATTTTAAAAATATTTATAAAGAATCTATAGGCATGTCTATGTATATATTTTTATATGTGTGGGCGTATATGTATATATGTGTGTATATAAATATGTACGCATATTCATATAATCATCACTACTTTGTGGAATTATATCCTTAAGATTTATTATTTGTTAGAGCATTTATTTTATTTCATTATTTTATTATTATTTGTTTCATTACCTTTCATGTTGGTTTATCTATTTATATTCTGTATTTAATAATTCTGATTTTTGTTTAAAGTTGTAAGTATGAATTATATTACATAATTATATATTAACAGTAATTGTATCCTTTTGTTTATTATTTTTAGTTTACTTGTATTTCAATCTTTTTCATTTTTCCTTTTTTATTAGAAGTTACTCATTTTATGATTTGTAATATATAGTTTTATTTCATTTGTTCCATTTTTACTTTATGCATTCTGTTAATTATGTTGTTTATTTTTTATCTTATCAAATTCATAATTATAATTATGATATTTTATAATTTTATTTTTATTTTGAAAATTTTGTATTTTACTCTAGGGATCTAAAGCCTTATTTTTACACATGTAATATTATTCTAAAGGAATCAGTCACTGGATAAATAAAGATTACAATTATTATTATAGATAACATTTTTTTTAAAAGAATAACTTCAATTGGGGCTTGTTAATGAACAAAAAAGTAGCTATTGAAAGTTTTAAATTTAGGATAATAGTTTAATAGAAGAAATTATTAGGACAAAGGCAATTAGCCGGCAATAATGAATTTTAAAGGAAAAAAAGGAATGAAGACAGAATAAGGAATCCTTGAGAATGACCTGAGAGGTCGAAACGTCGGATGTTAAAAAAGAATAAAGTTGAGAGAAAAGAGATCAAAATTGTTTTAAAAAGAAACTAAACCACTCTCAAACAACTATATTAATAAAAAATAAATCTTAATTGTTACAATTTTGGAATACAATAGTATATGAATATGGAGAAATATCCCGAAACTTTGTACATGCCCAAAATATAGAATAGTAAAGTATTCCGATTGGAAGTTTTCGTCACCTCAACATTTAAAAAAATTAATATAATCAACTTCCTAAAAAGATAAATCCAGAATAAATGTATTACGATATTACAATAAACTGGAAAAAGTTAAAATCTTGCTTGTACTAGTTTAAATCATTCTTACTACTTTGAACATTCACTGAACGTTGAATCGTTTCGGAACTCATTCCAAACCAACTGATCTACTTAGGAATATAATAATTTTAATCATGCCCTATTAAAAAAACCTAGCGTTGTTATACCACCACGAAAGCAAACAAGGAGCAAATAAAAACGAGAGTGGACCCGGGAGAAAGTGCCAGTGGGGAAAGTCTAGAGAAAACAGCTGCTGTCCTGTCACATAGGAACCTCAGGCTCTGACTGTGGTCGTGGGGCCACTTAGGTACTTGGAGGAAGATGTGTCCTTCGTCTGGTCCTTGTCTCCTTCTAATAATTTGATACAAGTAGTGGAAAGAGTAATCATTAAGTATTAGTACAAGAGCCCAAGAGGAGAAAAAATGCAGTCATCTCACCCCAATTTTTGATTACTTTAATAGAAGCTATGTATAATTAATAGTAAAAATTGATGAGTCTGCCAAGTTTGGTAGGGGGAATAAAAAATGGCGGCTGTTTCAAAGCGATAAAAAAAATTTTCATTCGGAGCTCTATATCTTAACTACCAACAACTCTAGAAAATCTTAGAGAACATTATTTAAAAAAATGTAAATTTGCTGAAATATTAGCCCTAAAAGAGCTATTTAC
Source organism: Halyomorpha halys (assembly GCF_000696795.3). Taxonomy (NCBI): domain Eukaryota; kingdom Metazoa; phylum Arthropoda; class Insecta; order Hemiptera; family Pentatomidae; genus Halyomorpha; species Halyomorpha halys. The sequence continues at coordinate 2,162,934 of NW_027114863.1, forward strand.
GTCCAATACTTCTCGAGATATAGCTTTTTAAAAAGCAAAATTTCTTAAAAATCTATTGAAAGATTAGTAGTTAGTTAATTAATTTTGAGAAATCTATGTCTCAGGAACTAAGTGACGTACAGATGTCTATCAGCACTCAAGTTAAAGCTAGTTTAATCGACTATAAAGAAGTGTATAACCTTTACCTTCGAAGGAATAGTAGTTTTCGTGATATTTGCTAAAATAAATTGATTTATAGGGGTTCGGACAATAAGTTTGATTTATGAAAAACTTCATTTCAGTAACCATTAAACGTACAGATGTAAGCCTGCGCTCAAATATCTTAAAAAGTAAGAACAGCACAAGAAAACCTAAGAGAATGCCATTTAAAGAAGAGTAAATTTGCTAAAATATGAGCCCTAATAGAGTTATTTACGTTAAATAGTTTTCGAGATATAGCTTACTAAAAAGCAACGTTTCATAAAAATGTTATATGGAACGTACTGAAATATCAGTAGTTAGTGAATTTATTTTGAAAAATTTACATCTCAAAAACCATTTGACGTACAGACGTCTATTAGCACTCAAATTAAAGCTAGTTTAATGAGCTATAAAGTAGTTTATGATGTATATCTTTGTAGGAGTAATAGTTAACATGAAATTTGCTAAAATAAATTGATTTATAGCTGTTCGGACAAATTTTCATTTGCCTAATTTATAATCATATGTGAATATCATAAAAACTACTACCCCTACGAAGATAAGTGTCACAAACTACTCTATAGTAAGTTAAATTTCCTTTATTTTGAGTGTTGGCAGACATATGTGCGTCTTATGGATCCAGAGATATATTTCTTAAAAATCCAACATTTTATACGAACAACAAGAAATTAACATTTTGTGAGTTTATTTTGTCAAATATCATAAAAACTACTACTCCTACAAAGATAAACATAATTAACTATTTTGTAGTAAATTTAACTAGTTTTAATTTGAGCGTACCTCAAATGGTACCATACGTACGTCCAATGGTTTCCAAAGTGAATTTTTTCATAAATCAAACTTACTGCCCGAACAACTATAAATCAATTTATTTTAGGAAATATCATGAAAATTACTATTCCTACGAAGGTAAAGGTCATAAGCATCTTTATAGTCCATTAAACTAGCTTTGACTTTAGTGCTAATAGACACCTGTACGTCACATAGTTTCAGAGATATAGATTTCTCAAAATTGATTAACTACTAATCTTTCAGTAGATTTTTAAGAAATTTTGCTTTTTTAATAGCTATATCTCGAGAACTATTGGACGTAAATAGCTCTTTTAGGGCTAATATTTAGGAAAATTCAATTTTCTTTAAATTATGTTCTCTAAGATTTTCCAGTGTTGTTGGTAGTTTTTAAGAAATAGAGCTCGGAATGAATTTTTTTTTTATCGCTTTGAAACAGCCACCATTTTTTATTCCCCCTGCCTATACTTGGCAGACTCATCAATTTTGACTAGTAATACATAGTTTTCATTAAAGTAATCAAAAATTGGGGGTGAGATAACTGCCTTTTTTCTTCCCGGCTCTTGTACCATATGGAGTATAGTCTCTACACAACAGACGGGGAGCAAAAAAGCCAGTTATCTCACCCCCAATTTTTGATTACTTTTATGAAAACTATTTATAACTATTAGTCTGAATTGATGATTCAACCAAATATCATTTAAAGTAGAGAAAATTTTTCTAAAATATGATCCCTAATAGAGCTATTTACGTTCAATAGTTCCCAAGATATAGCTTACTAAAAAGCAACGATTCATAGAAAAATGCACTTAAAAATCAGTAGTTAGTGAATTTATTTTGAGATATCTATATCTTAAAAACTTATCGTACAATGAAGTCTCAGTTATACGAATATGAGGGGGTACCAAAAAATATTCGTATAACTGAGACTTCATTGTACCTTTGTTACTAAGTCCCACAATCTTATTCGCCGCTGTGCTATTAGCTGAATTATATTTACCGGATGCAGTTCCCTCAGAGTTGTGTAATCTTCTAAATTCTCGGGTTAACTCATCCTTTTTCGGTCCCAATATTTTCCATAATACTTCATTTTCGAAAATCTAAGGGCGCTATTCTTCCCTTTGTGTAAGAGGTCACGTTTTGCATCCGTAAAGAGCAATGGGAAGGATAATAGTTTTGTAAATTATAATTTTATGTTTTTGGATAGGAAGCGCGAGGTTTTCGAAATTGCAAAAATAAACAACATTTCCCACCTTCAACCTTGCTTTTATTTCCTCATTAATTTCGTTTTTTCTAGTTACCTTAAAATACTAAATACTTAAGCCTATCTACCTGTTCAAATGTATCAAAGAAGTTTTCTTATGTTTGTTTGTTTTTATATTGTTGCTTAAAGGCGTAAAACCCTCTGGTCATCAACGCCTATGACATGATAAAAGTAAAAAAAAAATTATAAAAAAATAAAATAAAAAAAATTAAAATCGAAGAGGAGTTATAATTT
>NW_027114863.1:2165651-2167567 GCF_000696795.3 Halyomorpha halys
ATTTGCACGTTGGAGGTGGCAGTTTTCTGATCAGGTGAGAGTGCGTGAGGATTGTATGACCTACTCTCAAGCGGGTTAGAGCAACTTCCTCCCTGCGGCTGTTGTGGTAGGATGTTGACCATGGTTTTATTTCTTTTAATTTACTCTGAGAACTTTCATCCCACTTGGCCTGCCATCTTTCTAATATTTGTAACTTAAAGGGTGTATTGAGTTCTGAAGGGGTAAGAACGGCAGTGCCTTGGCCAGGGAGTGTGAGTGCCTCTCTGGCAGCTTTGTCTGCGAGCTCGAGTTTTTATATGTTTTTTTTTTCTGTTTTAAAGTATTGTATAATTATTATTTTCTTGTAGTTTTTATGTTTATAATTTTCTTCTATTTTATATCTTCTATATTTTATTTAAAAACAAATTTGATCCTTTTTTTCTCAACTTTATTCTTTACAAAACTTCCAACGTTTCGACCCTCAGAGGTCATTATCAAGGATACCTACAAAAAGTTTTTTTTTTTTTTATAACAAGTTCATTATTTCCTTCACTTCCATACTGATTTCTTTGGCCCTACCTTCATTTTGATGTCATTTTCTTTTTTAAAATCTAAAAAATGTAGGCTAATTGCCTTTGTCCCATCTTTAAATAAATTAATCATTAAAATAATATCATAATTAGGCAATATAGGACTCCAATGGGAGTCTTGGCCGAAAAAAAAATATATATCATAATAACATTATAAATTTTTTGTTTTTTAAAAATAGATTCCCTAGAATACATAACTTTTTTTTATGTAATTCCTTCTTAAATTTAAAACTTTACAATCCACTTCTCTTCTTTCTTTCATTTACATTCGCAACCTTTAAAGAGAACCTACCTTCAACAGGTTAGGACTCTGTTATCACCTTATCATATAACATAATTTTTCTTAAATCATTAATTTACATTTTCAATATAATTTAATTAACTTTTATTACTAATAATTCTGCTTACGACACAAACATTTTTTAATATATTTAAAATATATAATTAATTTATTCTTATTTTATGTGTATTTCTCTTAAATATACATATACCCCCCTCTTTTTTATTTTATATCTAATTTTTTAACATACTTACTCATCCATTTATACTTTTATTATTGCATATTTATTCCATATATACATTTGTACTATTTAAGGTTCTGAACATTTTTTTTTTATTTTTATATTATATATTTTAAACCACTCTCAAACAAGAATATATTAATAAAAATTAATCTAATTTATAATATTTATCTTTGTATTAGCTGCTGTTTTAGCTAATTCTGTATTTTATCAATCATATCATAGTGCATGATCACATTTTCCTTTTTTCTTTCTCTCTTTCAACTATTATTTTATCTTCATTATTTCATCCGTATTCAAGAATATCTAAATATTTTTATTTCTCTTTTCATCCTCTATCAACAGAATATTTAAAACCTCAAATTAACTATCCTTAGAACTCAGCTTAATCTGGGCTTAGTGTAAGGATGTCCCTAGGACAAAGCAGGCTGTGGCCCCAAAAAATATTTATACACTGTCATCTTTGTTTTCGATTTCATTTCCATTTCGCTGATTCTATGTTGCGTACTCCTGAAATTATTTTGTTTTAATTATCAATCTTTTTTTTTTTTTACGAAATATTCCCTTTAAACACGAATACTTCTATTTAGATATAACTTTGTCCATCAAAACTAATAGTACGGGGATGACTTGAGTGACTGGAGCCGTTAGAGATATTTGTAAGAAAGGTTGCTGTGAAGAAGGCAATGGGGTTGTCATGTTACGAAAGCAGTCGCGAATACCTTGACTCTGTTCCAAGGCGATCTACAGCCTCTTCGCCTCAGTGTTTTGGGCTATTCTAAATTTCTTACCCTAGGTCAGCAAATGTTTGGAGGAACTTTTTATT
>NW_027114863.1:2168807-2177592 GCF_000696795.3 Halyomorpha halys
TATTATTATATGAATGTTATTATCATTTTATATAAATTAGCCACCCTGGCAATACTTCGCTATAGCTAGATTTGAGGTTGTTTATAGACTAATGAAACACAATTGAAAGCGATTTTTTAATTTACTTAAAATTAAACATTTACATACGCATGATTATTTTTATGTTTCTGCTACATAAATTAAAACTATTTTTGCAATAAGGAAGCTACCAACATTTTTTTTTCTTTGTGGTTTTCAGGCTTCAGCGATAATGTTTTTGGTTTCACAACACTAAATGTTTTAGAGAGTGAGAAAAACTTTATCCAAAAAAGTTTTTCGGCCCACCTTTATAGGGATACTAAATACAATGCATACTTATAGCTAGTTTGACATTTTTTTTCAAATAGTAAATTTATAACATATATTAGTAATACGTGATTATTTTTTTTTAATTTCTATCATTTATTTTGTTTAATCCTTTTTTTCTTTTTATTTTTCAATTTATTTCCATTATATATCAATATATATTTAGTTATAATTGCTTCTCTTAACGCATTACATCTTTTCTTTTTTTTTCCTCTTTAACAAATATAAAATAAAATTTAAATATTAAATTTTTTAAATAAAATAACAATATATACAAATACAAATCTTCGTCATATGAATCGTAATCGCCCGAGCTTATTATTATACATTAAGGAGTAGAATATAAAAATAAAGTGTCACTGGGACCGGATGATATTCGCGGAAAACAGATGTTTACTGTTTCGTTTTTCACGGTATTTTTCGTCCTTAGTCTTGTCAGAGAAGAAAAAAAAAATTATAGAACTGAATAAAATTTACTAATATGTACATAAAGTGGGTCCAAACTTTCCTTCTTATAACTAAGTTTCGTATAAATGGATAATTACATACACATAGTTCAGAGGTTTTTGCAGGGGATTGAGAAATTCTTCGCATAACTGAATGTTTCGTATAAGTGAGACTTCACTGTATATCTAAAATGTTAATAAACACTAATGAACTTCCGAGGGCTTGCCCGAAACGTAGAAAACGATTGGCGTTATTGGCATCGAACCATCCGGTTCACTAAGTCTTTATTTTTATTATTATAATCTATTTTTATAAATTATGTTGCTTTGTGAATAACAACTACTCCCAAAGACAAATAAATTAATATCAATGTTTCTTAATAAATTTATTTTTTTAGGGTCGAATCCAAGGAATATAGGAAGTAATGGAAAGGTTATACACTTTTGTTCCTTAGGCACATAACTAAAACAATGGGACAGACAATGCGGATTGGTACAAAAGATTCTATTGATGGCTTCTGTTCTATCAACTAGAATCCTTGACGGACCAAAAACTAAATAACAATACGTATTTCTTGGTAACATTATTAGAACTTACAAATTAAAAAGGACTTGATTATACATAATTCTCTTCCTAATATAAAATATATATAAACATAATTATTAGCTAGTTGGACTTTAAAGGGGATTTTAACTTTTGTACATGTTACTCTAACCTATTAAATATAGGCAAAATTGACAACACTGAATAGGAACAAACAAAGTACAAAATAGAAATACCAGACTACCTACTAGGAAAAAACGGTTATCCGTAAAAAAAAAACCAAAGATATAAATAAGGCAAGAGATAAATATTGGTGCTTACTAAGTTTTAATTAATTAATGAATTGAAATTGGGGTGAAATAACTGCCTTTTTTCTCCTCTTCTCAGGACTTTATCGTTTTCTACTTTGAAGCATGTAGTATGGATTCCGGAGTTTGCTATTTGGATCCTGATTACGCCATAATATAATTAGATTGTCTTGAATATATTGATAATTATTTTCTTGACTGTTATAAATATATATAGATATATATTTTTGTGGGTCCTGAGGATTAGTCAATAATGCATCTTTATTGCTTACATAGTGATACCCCACAGTGAACAAAACAGTTTTTTTAGAGCAAATGCTTTCTTCAACTTATTGCTATAAAACTACAAGTACATAGTGTAATTTAAGATTCTAGAAATTGATAGATTTATTTATTGATAGATATTACAATCTGCCACACAGTTGTGGACAATAGGTAATAGTGATGAATGATCTCATACATACTAAAATAAAAAAAATAAATAAATAAAATAAATTTTAAAAAAAACTCTCTTAAAATATATACAAACAAAAGAAAAGACAAGATGAACATAATCAAACTATCTGTATGAAAAATAAATCAATAAAATAACATAATGATAAAATAATATGTACAATATTTACACAATCGACCTGAGGATCCCTGAGCCCACTCTATCCCCCACGTGTGAGGGGTAGAGCAGAGTTCAAAAGATCCCAGCGCATTCCTCTCGCCGCATCACTGGTAGTGAGCCAGTGGAGGCTGAGCAAGTGCGCTAAAGCCGCAAACACTCAACTTGAGAGGAGAATCTGACCAGTAATTTAAGATTAATAACTATTATAATAAAGCATTGCTTGTAAAAAACATTACTTACAATTGTCTGTTACTCTGTGTTTTACATTGTGATCCAACTAACTCCGGATTGAACTGAATAGGTGTTGAAATGGAGATATTTTTTTTAAATAAATTCACTAACTACTTTCAGTACGTTCTGTACAACATTTTAATGAAATATTACTTTTTAAAAAGCTATATCTCGATAACTATTATATAGAGGTCATATTTCAGCAAATTTCCCCTCCTTTAAATACTGTTCTCTTAGATTTTCTAGTATTGGTTGTTTTTAAGATATAGAGCTTCAAATGAAAAATTACTGTTTTTTAAGGTTTTGAAACAACCGCCATTTTTTAATCCCCCTACCTATACTTGGCAGACTCATCAATTTTGACTATTAATTATACATAGCTTTCATTAAAGTAATTAAAAATTGGGGTGAACTGTTTTTTTTTTACCTCTTAGGCTCATGTAGTAATTTACTACGACATGACTGCCTTTTTCTCTTCCCGGCCCTTGTTCTGTAACTATCTAACAGCAATGACCACAATGTTTCTTGCCTTTCAATAAACAAACCCATCATTCTTCATTGGATCGTGTCGAAGTAAATGCTCTTAATTTATGAGGGATGTTCTTGCCTGGGAAAATAACAAGAGTATTTCCTATAATTATAAATGCCATTTAATAAACAATACTTTCTAAAAGAAAAACATATTTATAAATTATCAAGTGACGTAGGTATATTCCACCTTCATGTATATTCAGTATACATCCGCTTGGGAACATGTTTTGCCTTTTGAGTTTTTGCTTATTGACGTGTATGATTTTAATAATAAACATATATCTTGCATAAAACAAAGTTAGTAATATTACATCATTTTATTATGTAACAGTAAAGACATTTTTAATTCGAAAATAATTAAAATTCTATAGAGTAGTTTATTGCTATATTTACAACATATCCAAAAGAGCTTATTTGTTCTTCTCTTCATATTTACTCATCTATATACGGAATATATAGTATGGGAATGTATTGCGATCGTGAATAATTTTGAAAATATTTAGGGTGGGTATATGCCTGGAGTGTGACATAAACATTTTTGATAAACTTGAATATCTGATTTTTATTTTATTTTTTTCTAAGAAACGATTCTAACAATTTTTATTAAACTCGCTGTGTCAAAGTACAATTAAATGGTCTTAAATTCGAGGTTTTGGTAAATCAAGAGCAATTAATTAAAATAAACATAAATATACAAAGGTTAGAATTTATAAAACAAATTTTTGGCAGAATTAAGTCCTGATGATTTTTTTTTTAATTTATCATTTACTATAATTTAAATATAGTGATAATAACAGTTTTTTTAATTATATGTATATAAACAATAATATTTATAATAGAAATATAAATAAGTAACAGATGTGAGGATAAAAGTACGTGAGTATGGGGTAAATCCCGAAACGTAGTACAAGATATAGAATAGTAATATGTTCTAATTGGATATTTATATACCTCAGCATATTAACAAATTAATATAAACAACTTCCTAGAAAAGAAAATCCTGAATAAATATTGTAAAAAAAAAAATTAGGGAGCGGCGTAGTTGGTGTGTAAGACGCTGAGTCAATATCTCTGGGGCCAATATTATATCTTGTTTTCAGTGAGGCCTGGCGAAGCCCTTCAAAGAGAGGCGAAATATTGGGTAACAATAAATTTTTTTTTTATTATTTTGGTAACTTTATTGACCGCCACGTGGACTGTCTTCCTACAATCTACTTCACATAGACAACTACCCTCTTCCAATATGGAACTAAACATAATTGAACGTAACAAATATTTAATGTAACACTTACCAATTTTGATTTTATTTGATATTTCTTTCTAAATAATTTAAATTAAACTAGTCTTACCAATTTGACAGCTGCGAAACAATAATTAAGCAGTAGGTAGTAATCAAGATAAATTTATCCCAGCGATTCCTACTGGTCCACTTTCCTTTTCATCACTTTCTGTCTCCGAAAACTTTCTTCAACAGACGGACTATAAACAGAGCTCGAAACCAATTTCAATGTATACTAAACAATTTCAGGAGGGATGTGAAAGTTCCACAAAAATCTAACCATTACTTTTGATAGATTAGCCATTTAAATGAACTGCCCGTCTAGATTAGTTTGTTCATCCTGGATAAGGTAACAATTTATTGATAAAAGCCTAAGATTTCAAATTCAGAGGATCATAATCCTAGGGGTTCAAGGAGTAAAACATAAATATTGAATTATTAACATTTTAAATCTTTTTAAATAAAAAATATTATTTAATGAAAATTATCTAATATTTATATTTGATTATTTGGATCTCTCCAATGAACAATGTGTTTATTAAACCAATAATCTTGACTAACCGTAAAGGAATTGCTTAAGGGTTAACTTCACTGACTGATTTATATTATAGTATCGTTTATCTTAATTTCTAAATGATAATATTATGCAATACAATTATTTTCATAGGGAAAAATTTCAGATCTTTCTTTTTTTTACCTCTTTCATGCCCTTTACGGCCTTCCTAGACATTTCTGGCATACGGTGTGCGGCAGTGGGGATTATGTTTCGCACTCTCTTACTATGCATGAGGGATGTGAAATCTATTTTATTTTATAGGGACATACAAATTTTAAAACATTAACTATGGCGCTGAGCATCTTGTGCTCTGCATTCGTCATCTTGTACATCTATCCCTCCTGGTCAGCATTCGTCCACCCCTCTTGGTCTCAGTCTTAATCAGTTTCCTCTCCTTCCACCCGTAGATAAACTCCCTGAAGAAGGTATAGTTTTCCTCTTCAGAAGGAGAATGTCCGACTTGAGGTGAGGGCGAAGATCCTGGTCTTTTTTGACAACCTGGCTCCATATCCTTCTATATTAGTGCAATATACTACTATGTGTTCGGCTGTTTCAGGGATTCCGGGTCCTGCAGCTTTCTCCGGAGCCCTCCGTGTCCTGTTAGGATCTGTGAGACCCAGTAGCCTAGAACGATCCACTCCAGCCTTTAATCATGCATGGAGGGAGGGGATTAACTTCCTCAAAGTAGCGCCCTTCTAGCTCGCCATTCCACTCCTCTTTGGAATCCTCCCGCAGCATTTTTTTCCATAGGTTCGGGGTCACACCGATCACTAACCACTAATTTTTCAGTACATTTTTTTATGAAATGTTGTTTTGTAGAAAAGTATATCTCGGGAACTATTGAACGTAAATAGCTCTTTCAGGGATTAAATTTTAGCAAATTTGCTCTTCTTTAAATGACATTCTATTTAACTTTTAGTATTTCGTGGTTTTATAGATGGTGGTTTTAAAGCTCAAATGGAATATTATTCCTTTTTTTTAAACCGCCGCCATTTTTTATTCCCCCAACTATACTTGTTAGACTCATTATTTTTTACTTGTAGTTATAGATAGTGTTTACTGAAGCAATCAAAAATTGAGTTGAAATAACTGACTTTTTCCTCCTCTTGGACTCTTGGACTAATAAATTAGTTAGGGATCATACTTACTTAAGTCGCTCATTCTACCAACTATCAAGCAAGTGTTAGTTTACAGGATCATAGTGGCAGTTTTATTTCAATTATTACTGTCAACGTAAATTAATATTCATTAATTGAGATTATAATTTTAAAATATAGTAATAGTTGGTACTTGGATTTTAAAGAGGTTTTCTTAAAAATTAAATTGTAAATAAAACAATCAAGTTAGAATCTAGAGCTTGCTTTTTCCATAATTAACAAGTTGATTTTTATTTAAATGTATGTAATAAAATTACGTAAAGCAAACTAATAGGTTTTAGGAACTAGTGAACAAAACGAGTTCCAACGACAGGAAAATATTTTAATTAATTACTACTTCACTCGCTCAATTGTGAACAATTCCTAAAGTTCCCCCAGGGGTGGCCAACTTTTCTGTAAATATGATCTAATTTTTATCTTATAAGTTTGTCAGGATCGAATTGTTGTCTAAGGGGGAAGAAGGGGTGTGAAATGCATACTATGTTTATACATTGTTTCAGTATCAGGTGCATTCCAGCGAATAATGGATAGATAAGTAACATATATGTTTAAAACTATTTTTTATTTTTTAAATCACTTATTAAGTTTTCGAGATATAGGCTCATGAAGAAAATAAATTTCCAGACCGAACAGCAGCATTCAGTACATGCACAAAAAAAAAAATTCAAGATAGATTTTTACTAACTTAAAAAGCAATTTGATTTTTTCATCAACTGCAATTTATAGGTTTTATTTGTTCGTAAATATGAAAAAAGTTATTGTAAATTTTGTTATTGTAAATACCATAAAAATATAATATGACTTACTTTTTGCTAACCTATCAACCAATCGTACCTAAATAGAGATATACGACTTATCTACCTATGTTAAAAACAACAATAATTATTTAATAAATGATATTTGGTTCGGGTGCGATCAAATAAAACTCAAATAGTATTAATTTTCTTATTAAATTTTACGTTGCATTGTATATCCTAGTTATTTTCCACTAATTTTTTTTTTTATACTTATGTCAAGTGTTTGTATTTTTTTTAGCCCTGCAACGTGGGGCGAAACGTTGGCTCAAAAATAAATAGTACACCAATTTACTATTTGAGTTTTATTTGACTGTACCCGGACCAAATACCATTTTAATACACACGGTCAATCAGCAATCTTCCAATAATTATTTAAAGGGCAAACAAACTCACATCGCGGGGAATTTTAAGAATTAGGACAATTAATAATTTTTGATCCATATGAAATATGTTTGAAACTGTTGCTTGAAAGTTATACCTTCTGCAATCGCTTCAAAGTCCATATGATACACAGCATTACACCCTAGACATTGCGAACAATCGACAATTAACCCAAATTGACATGGTGATCGACTTTGGAGCATGCGGAGCTAGTTTTGTACAGTATTAACTCGTTTTATTCCAAAAAGGTAAACAAAATTTGCATTGTTTATTTTACTATCTCTGATAATGAGGTTGAGATAATTATCAAGTCTCCCCGATACCGATTTACAAATGGAATAATAATCCCTAAATTACTGTTAAGGAAAAATAATAACCATCCTTTCCTTACGCTGAGGCGATGGGGTCCCTTCTAAAAAAAGATCAATTGACGCTACATAAAATAAAAATCCATGGACCATGCTGTTATTATAAAGACATGCTCTTTGCGATCTCCTCTTAGTTAATTCTATGTACGATATCATAAAATAAAGTCTAGAATGGGTAAAAACACGTTCAATGATATATTCCGATTTTATTAAACCATTTTTTATTTCTTAAATGTGACCAGTGATTAAAAACATTAAGTATCCATGATAAAAATAAATGAATAGCCTACCTAATATAAAGGGAGCCAGAAAGGGGACCTAAAGGAAATCTTATTTAAAAAAACATTATCAATTATTATATTTATTTATTTCTAAAGGATGAAATATATCTTCATAAGTGTATAATTTTGCACCTACTAAAAATATTATTTATAGTTTGAGTTTTTAGTTTTTAGAATACAATACTGTATATTTAATTATATAAAGAGATAGATTAAGTTGGAATTAAGTAGAGATAAAAGGCAATTATTCCAGAAAAATATCCGCTATGAGTTTGAAGTCCCAAAGACCAATTTTTCTTAATGAGATAAGCAAGGAACTACTATAATAATTTATGAAAACAAGTCCGATGCCAACTTAGTACAAGAGCCGGGAAGAAAAAAAGGCAGTTATCTCACCCCAATTGTTGATTACTTGAATAAAAACTATGTATAGTTACTAGTCAAAATTGATGAGTCTGCCAAGTATAGGTAGGGGAAATAAAAAATGGCGGCTGTTTCAAAACCTTAAAATCATTAATTTTTCATTCAGAGCTCTATAACTTAAAAACTACCAACAACACTAAAAAATCTAAGAGAACATTATTTAAAGAAGAGTAAATTTGCTGAAATATTAGCCCTAAAAGAGCTATTTACGTCCAATAGTTATCGAGATATAGCTTTTTAAAAAGCAAAATTTCTTAAAAATTTACTGAAAGATTAGACCGTAGTTAATTTAACTTAAGGAATCTATATCTCAGGAACCACGTGACGTACAGATCTCTATTAGCACTCAAATTAAAGATAGTTTAATGGACTATAATGAAGTTTATGACCTTTACCTCCGTAGGAATAGTAGTTTTCATGATATTTGCTCAAATAAATTGATTTATAGTTGTTCGGATAATAAATTTGATTTATGAAAAATTTTATTCCATAAACCATTGGACGAAATGATGTCTGCCAGCTCTC
>NW_027114863.1:2178202-2180189 GCF_000696795.3 Halyomorpha halys
AAATAAATTGATTTATAGTTGTTCGGATAATAAATTTGATTTATGAAAAATTTTATTCCATAAACCATTGGACGAAATGATGTCTGCCAGCTCTCAAATTAAAACTAGTTAAATTTACTATAAAATAGTTAATTATGTTTATCTTTGTAGGAGTAGTAGTTTTTATGATATTTGACAAAACTCACAAAAAATTAATTTATAGTTATTCGTATAAAATGTAGGATTTTTGAAAAAATATATCTCTAGATCCATCAGACACACATATGTCTGCCAACACACAAAATAAAGGTAATTTAACTTACTATAAAGTAGTTTATGACACTTATCTTCGTAGGGGTAGTAGTTTTTATGATATTCACATATGAATATAAATTTGGCAAATGAAAATTTGTCGGAACAACTATAAATCAATTTATTTTAGCAAATTTCATGTAAACTATTACTCCAACGAGGATATACATAATGTCAGACATCTGTACGTCCAATGGTTTCTCAAATAAAGTTTTTCATAAATCTTATTGTCTGAACAACTATAAATCAATTTAGCAAATATCATGAAAACTACTATCCCTACGAAGATAAAGGTCATAAACTACTTTATAGCTCATTAAACTAGCTTTAATTTGAGTTCTAATGGACATCTGTACATCAAATGGTTTTTGAGATATAAATTTTTCAAAATATATTCACTAACTACTGGTCTTTTAATACGTCCCGTACAACATTTTTATAAAATATGTCTTTATCTCGAAGACTATTGAACGTAAATAGCTCTATTAGGGCTCATATTTTAGCAAATTTACTCTTCTTTAAATGACGTGCTCTTAGGTTTTCTTGTTTTGTTCCTACTTTTTAAGATATAGAGCTCCGAATGAAAAATTAGTTTTTTTTATACTTGTCAGACTCATCAATTTTGACTAGTAATTATACATAGCTTTCATTAAAGTAATCAAAAATTGGTGTGAGATAACTGCCTTTTTTCTCCTCTTGGGCTCTTGTACTAACTGAATTGATAGGTAGAACCAAGAGAACGTAGTTAGTTAGCAGCCTGGAAGATCGCGCCACTTACTTGGCAATGTCAACTTCATAGTTATCATAAACTGTTTCTAATTTTATTTCATATTATTTATCAAAGTCACGATTTATTTAATGCATTTTGATTTTTTTTCTGTTTGTTTTTTATGTTAAAAGCATTAACAATATTTTCTTTAAGAAAAAATTATATTGATCATTGCATTTAAAAACGTAACTGAAATAATATCATAAATAAATTTATGTATAGTAAAATTAATTAAAACCAACTGAAATAGATTTGATTAAGATATAAAGCTAATAAAAAAAAATTTACATTGTTCTTGTGTATATTTACAAAAATGAATTCTAACAGTTTTAACCTAATTTATAACTTGTTTTGAATAAAAATAATTTTATTCATCAGTATAAAATCACATATCTCACAATACAACTTAAATAGTAGCATAATATAATAAAATTTAACGAATTTATATGTTAATGACCTTTTATTTTAATGTCAGATTAATGTTTTCTTTAATGTTTATGGTTATATATAAAGATATAGTTTCAAAACACTTTTTTTATTTTTAAACTACTGTAGTACAAGTGAAAAAATTCTTGAAAAGATTATTTTTAGTTAAACCATTAATTATGAAATTATAAGATGATAGTGTTAAAGATATTAAACCTCAACTGAAAACATTCAGTATATATCATGTTATTTTGTCGTGAAAAGTCTTTGGAAATCTAATACTATTGTTCACTAGGCTTTCTGTAGAAATATGATTTGACAGGTATTCACAGCGCTAATGGAAAAGAAGTGTGTATTACTTTGTAAGGAAAAGTATTATCTTTACTAGAGTTTATTTTTTCTCTTAATAGAAAGTGTGATAAAACTAGTATTAAATGATAATACAATTAAGGGGGATCTAGGGTTCAAAGAATATATTTATACTAAATTTAAAAACAATAT
>NW_027114863.1:2182964-2183275 GCF_000696795.3 Halyomorpha halys
AATGTCATTTTAAAATACATATAAAATTGATGTTTAAATTAGTTATATGTGTTCTTAATATTTGTAATATTTAAATTATTATATATCTAGTAAAGGAAAGTGATCATCGATTTTGACTATGACAACACTTACTAGACAAATGGTCTAAACTTCCAACTAATTACAAAAGACCCATTTATGTGACTATAATAAAGTCTATCTGAACTTACAGAGTTGAGCTTTGGGGCTCCACTAAACCATATAGTACTTGTCAGTAGGGAGGAAAGGCCGATTCTGGGACAGTAAATGAGCCTTTTTGGACTTTGGACCCT
>NW_027114864.1:0-1606 GCF_000696795.3 Halyomorpha halys
GGCGAAAGTCAAATTTCAAAAAAGAGAAGAAGGAATAAGATGTAACACGTGTGAACTGCTGTAACATACTAACTTTATTGGGTTCGGTACATCTCTTTATACACATGTGATCTCCTCAGTCAGCTGACATAGAAGTAAAAGCTGACTAAGGCTGTAACTTTATATATATATATATAAGTTATGGTTGGACAAGGCCTGTATACAACACTAATCCTAACTCCTCATGTAAATAAACCTCAATAATGTCTATATTATCACAGAGATAATAAACTAATATCTTTGTAGTAAGCGTGCAGTTTAATTCTGTTCCCTCTTTCTCTTTTTCTTCAACCTTTTCAGTCCAAGTGCTCGGTACTGTCGCAGGATTGCGAGGGTGGATAGCGACTGGTGGCGTACGCTAGCAGGCGGTTAACAGATGCTGAGACAAGGTAC
The DNA here is from genome assembly GCF_000696795.3 of Halyomorpha halys. Classification (NCBI taxonomy): domain Eukaryota; kingdom Metazoa; phylum Arthropoda; class Insecta; order Hemiptera; family Pentatomidae; genus Halyomorpha; species Halyomorpha halys. The sequence continues at coordinate 433 of NW_027114864.1, forward strand.
AGCGCACTTGAGCGAGAACTGTTAGGTTTGGGTGGGCGGTAGAACATTTTCGCCTCTATGTTTTCGGGAGGAAATTCCGGGTACATACAGATCACAGACCGCTTCAATGGGTTGGGAAGCTTAAAGAGTCCTCAGCTAGGGTCACCAGATGGAAGGAACTGCTCAACCAGTACAACATCTTAATCCAGTACAAACCAGGAAAAGAAAATGTAGTCGCTGACTGGCTATCCCGCGCGATCACCGTAAATACAATAGACGAGGAACAACCACAGATATCAGGAGAGGTGAGGCAGTTTTTGCGAGAATGGACGCCAAGGAAAGAAGAAACGCAAAGCACGACAGGTAACGACCCTGAGCCATCATCCGAGAACGAAAGCTCCACTGAGGGAAGACCAACGGAGATGGAAGAGCTAGAGGAGGTGGTGAATGATAAATCAGACCAAATAATTTGGAAGACAAGAACTTCCAGATCAATGAATATGGACTTCGCTAAATATGGGAAGACCTTGATCACCACTATTTGGTCGGCACCGGGTGTCAGGAATGATGAGATATGCCGAGCCCTGAAAGATGCATCCAAACTGGGGCGTACATACCATCTATACGTCGGGAATGGAGTGGTTTGGGAGAAGATAAAACGCCTCTGGAGATTGGAGAAAATCGGAATGGATCGAAACTTCGTTCGTTGCCTAATAATGGTGGAAACCGTTCAGGACAGAGATCAACAGAGGGAAGTCACCTTTGCATACCACCAAGGAAAGACCAATCACCGAGGCTTGAATGAGACCTACCAAGCCCTGCGACGGAAATATTTCTGGTGGAATATGCGGAAAACGATTCAGGAGATAATTGGGAACTGTGAGGTGTGTCTCAGCACCAAATACGATCGACACCCACCCAAGGCGACACAAGAGAAGACACCGACGGCGAACACACCGTTGGTAGAATTACAAATAGACACTTTCACCTGGAGGGGCTACAAGTGGGTTACAGTGATTTACCAGTTTAGCAAAGTGGCCATGGCACATCAGATTCAAGAAAGATCGACCGAGGTGGTATTGGGGGCGCTGCGTTCCAGTTCTATGGAGTACCGGAAAGGATATCGTCTGATGCGGGACGGGAGTTCGATAACGCCAATGTCAGAGAAGAAATGAAGGCTTTGGAGGTAAGGTGG
>NW_027114865.1:0-2234 GCF_000696795.3 Halyomorpha halys
TCAGTTTACTTTGAAAAAAAAAAATTTTTAATAATTTATTTTCGTTATCTAGATTTTAGGACTGACAGGTTCCTGTTGATGAGATAATTAAACCAAGAAAAGAAAAAAAGTCAATCACTTGTTTTATAGTTTAAATTTATTCAGATCCTTACAGTCCAAAATCCTTAACTCTCCTTATTTGTCACAAATCAAGTCATCCATCAGGACCTCAATGTTCTATATGTTGCCGATTTGGCCAGAACCAGATACCATTCCTTCCATGATAAACTTCACAACCACCCAAATCCACTAGTTTCTAACCTGTACCTAATATAATCCTTCTAGGCGTCTGAAAAGGAGATGGTCTCGAGATCTTCTCCTCTAGAAATGTTATTGTAGTTCTACCAATGGGTAGAATCTCCACATGTTTGTATCATGTCACTATGTCACCTACAGCAAATTTACTTGTTGTATATATTTTTATACAGTTGTAAATAAGAATAAATAAAATAAAAATTTATTCAGAATTGAATCTAATAGATGTTGAACTTATAACCCATGCAGATTATAATTTTAAAAAGGTAGCAAAAAAAATAATCCCACGAGTTCTCCCAAAGAGCTCTAAATCATCTGTTGTTAACCTTGAAAGTTCTTGAATAAATTAACTTCCTCCATACCTAGAGCAATAGAAAGAAACTAGTAGGCAAAACTAATGCGTAGGAATTCATTCTCGTTTCACCTTCTTCGAAAAATTTAAAGCGAATGGAATATAGCAGGCAAAAGTTATTTACAAGAACAAACAAGTGTGTGGATAGTCTTGGATTTGCGACTTTTTTTTTTTAATTAGTAAGTAGTATTTAGTAATTTTTTAAAAGTAATATTGGAACAATGACCCTTCCATTGTATCCCAATCCCACATCACCACCCTCGAGGAATGGTGCCAAAACTGGAGGATTAAAATAAATTCCAATAAATCCCGCCAAATCACATTTACCCTTCGTCGTAAACCTTCTTCTTGCCCCACAGTATCTTTTAATAATACCCTATTTATTCACAATTAAATTTTTCTTGGTGTAGACGTTTCTGGTGGCGAAGTGCAGACTTTGCAATTTGGCTAATCTTTCTTCTATGGCTGCCCTACCCGAACCGTTGCTACAATTATCTCTCCTGGGTATTTAAATTGTTTGGTTATTTTCACCTGCCCATAAACCTTTCATTTTATTTATTTGTAAAAAATTGACTGTTCTCATTTTTTTAAAAAAATAATAATAATCAATGGATAAATACAAATTTTAAAGAATTTTATTTATAACTAAAGTAGAAAAGGGAAAAATTGACGGCTGACTCAAAGAGGAAAACCAATCGATCTTTCGTTCAATTAGCAGGGACAAAATATATATTCATTATTTCCATCTCTAGAATCTCTAAAATATGAATTTTTATAGCAACAGAATAATTAATTTTTTCTCTTTATAACTTACTGGTCTTTAAATTTTTTTTGTTAGTCACAAAAATATCGATAACTTGAATCGAGCTAACAAATCTAACCAAAACGTTGAATACGATGTTTGTAGGGTGGTAAATGAAAGTTTTGTGATCCATATAATTTTTTTAATTTATTCTTTCCATTTTTTTTTTTTAGAGAAAAAATTGAACTTATTAACTCAAAGCATTAATTCTTCAGCTCCATATTCGTTTTTGAGATACATTGATTATTAAATGAGTAGCTAAGTGGTCTCTATTCTTTTATATGTGGTGATAAAGATAAAACAGGTTTCCCTATTTGCTAACTCCTGTCCGATTTAGATTATGCTTGTTTTGTTTTGTAGGTAATTAAATCACAAACCCGTACGGGCGGGTTTTATTACTTCGATCTGCGGTGAGCCATATCCATTGAATAGTTTCCTTTATCTAACTTGATCACGCAAGGCTTTAGTCATAAAGTTACTTGGTCCTTGAAGGATTTCCATGCCGAAGGATTGGCAGGATACAGGGCAGACAAGGTTGGCCGATGAGGAAACTTGGCCGCTGGCACCGCCCAGGCAATACATCTCCTCTAACAGCCCATTTATTATCATCCATTTTTTTTTTCTATCAAGAAGCTCTTCCCGTTCGAAACGAATCGATTAATAGCTACATTTATCTTGATTTCATTTCGGTCGTTCTGTATTTTAGAATAAGAGGTTTTTTTAAAAATAGACGGAATGACAAATTTGAAAACCACTTTTTTCGATTTTGAATTCATTAATGTACAT
>NW_027114865.1:4939-5529 GCF_000696795.3 Halyomorpha halys
TTATTAAAAGTGGATTTTGATAGCAACAACTATTTATCTTTAGTAAAAGGCAAAAGATTTATTCGCTTTTAAGGGGGACCAAATTGAAAAAGCGGATGAAATTGAAAAACGGCATGAAACCCTCCACTCCCGCCCTCCACAGTAGCCTTACTTATCTGACTTTTCAAACAGACAATTATAGCGAGTAGGTTGGTCGATGTACATGTCACAATCTCACAAGAGGAGAACATAACACAAAAAGAAAAGGCAATCCTTCCCTGCCGGACTCGCCCTGCTAAGACCCCCGGGGAGCGACGGTCCTATGTCACTTTTGAAATATTAACTTAAAATGGGAAGAGGGGACTTTAAGATAGTCAAGTCGAGCAATATTTAAAAAGAATTTAATATATAAAGAATTTAAATAGAAAAACGGCACCCCGGCCAGGTGCTCCTGGGCCAATATCGTAACCCCCGCCTTCAGCGGACCCATCACAACCCCTTATGATGCCATGTAGCAAAGGAAGGGCAAAAGTTACGTTTGTATATACTCAGATATATGTTAATGTTTTTTGTTTTTTTTTAATAATAAAGGAGGTAAGAGAAAAAAAAAA
>NW_027114866.1:0-1177 GCF_000696795.3 Halyomorpha halys
GGCGATCTCAACTGGTCTATTGTGTGACGTCATTCTCCATTTAACAGACCAAGTAACAGACTCTCATCCATGTTAAATGTTATTTCGTTTTACCACGGCAAAAGAAGGCAATTTTTTTCGATTTAACATGAGTTTTTCCATTTAACACGCTTTAACATGTTAAACCAAAGATTATGAATACCCCTATAATGTACAGTTGTAAATAGCAATAAATAAAATTTTTGTTTTTTATATATTTTTTTCTATGTGTATAATTATCAATATGCAATTATAATATAAGTTGTAATATATTTGGCCAATAGATCGTGTAATCTTATCTTTGTTCTAAAAGTCCTATAAGGACCTTGTCCCAGTATAATAAACTATTTTTCATTCCAATAAAACAAAACCAGATATTCATTAGCACTTAGTAATAAAAAAAAGTAACAATGATAATCAATGATCCTATTGAATTATAATTTCATGGACTATTTTGGTTGCTTTTTAAAAAAAAAAAAAAAATTATATACTTGAAAAGAATTACAATCAATTTTGGAAATTCTTCTCCTCCCACTCAGCAATTTGTCCCTGAGGCCATTGAGATAGAAAGCCGTTAATATATTAGACATTCGACTTTAAACGAGGGATTGAAAAGATCCAGTTTTTTTTTTTTTATTATAAGGAAAACATAAAAATCCAAATCCGAAACTGGGAAGTACGGGTATCAGCATATATATTGTGGCGATAGTATAAATTGACCAAGGGATTTTGTCCCTATTTGGTTATCTTCCAATGTTTGTCCCTAAATGGCATTTGTTCTCAAATGTCACAACACTAAAGCTCGCGACATAATTTCCGGACACCTTTATTCTAATAGATAGTAAATTATCGTTTTAGTTTATAAATGTATTGAAATTTTTTATTTTATTTTTTTCCTTGTATATTAATTTGACATGTTTATTTATTCATTTTTTTTTTATTTATTTATTGCAATTTACAACTGTACAAAATAATACAATAGGTAAATATGTAGTATGTTTCATATACACTTGAAAATCTTGGGATGGAACCACCCATTGGTGGTACTTCAAACATTAATTTAAACTAGAAGGTCCCGTGACCATCTTCTTTTCAGACGCCTCGGAGGATTATCAGGGATTGTTAAGGATGAAAGATTAAGAATTAATGGGTTAGGATG
>NW_027114867.1:0-308 GCF_000696795.3 Halyomorpha halys
TTCCTATGACTATCTTTTTTCGTTGTTGCTTGGCTTACTTATCTTAACTTTGAAAAAGACACTTTTAGCGAGTATGTTGGTCGATTAACGACATGTCACAATCTCACAAGAGGAGATCATGGCACAAAAAATATTTTTTTTTTTTTTTTTTTTCGACAGGCCATAAGTTTTATTTATTGATAGATATTACAATCTGCCACACAGTTGTGGGCAATAGGTAATATTGATAAATGATCTCATACATACTAAAATAACAAAAAAAAAATAAAAAAATAAAATAAAATAAAAAAAAAACTCTTAAAATATAT
>NW_027114867.1:2686-5942 GCF_000696795.3 Halyomorpha halys
CTTTGTTTCAGATGATCATGATTATAGTTTATTATTAAATCATCATTGTAGTTGTATTTTTTTTTATTGGGGCGACAAACCGTGAAGGTCCAAGGCCTCCCGCGATGTACTTAGGTAATACATCACGCGTTTCTTGACGTAGTTCTCATAGGGTGGGTCCATCACTCCCACGCCTATTTTCCATTGGCTGACGGGCCTCACATATACCCGCAGGGGAGGCTGTGAGTGAGTATTCTATAATTTTATGCTTGAAAAAATCCCGGATAGGGCCGGGGACTCGAACTCGCAACCTTTGGGTTGGCAGACAGACACGTTACCACGCTGCTACGGTCACCCCCTGTAGTTGTATTAGTGAATCATTATTATAGTTGTATTAATAATTCATTATTATAGTTAGTACTCCTGCTGTACATTATCTTTTTTAAATATCACGTTAACGCCAGTTGAAAGATTCTTTACTTAGGACTCCATCTTGACAAGTGGATTCTTATTTTGAATCCACATACTAGACTGAATCGACAAGGAGTTGCTCGTAGATTCCGATTATTAGAACACCTGCAAATGCTCTGAACTTCCCATTTACTACAATAATCTCTTATACACTATAATCAGAACAATGGTTACATGTGGAATTGAGTTTTTAGACTTCACCACTATCAAATTCCTCCCGTATCCAATCCATCCAATCCAAAATCCGTAATGCTCCTTAAATAAACTTTTTTAAAATTTATTTTTATGTTTTATTCCCTCTTCCTCGCCATTTCTGGCATAGAGCGCTCGGCAGCAGTGGGGTTGTGCGTTAGAACTACGCATGCTAATGCTACCAATAATTATCAATAAATATTGGGGTTCAACCGTGGTGTAGCCTCTTAAATAAACCGTAAAGACCTCAATATCACATTGGTGGCAGATTTGGCCCGAAATAGATATACCTCCTTTCCTTCCAAAATCCTTATCCATTCTAACACACTATTTCTTAATCTCTCATCCTTAACAATCCCTGATAATCCTCTAAGGCTTCTGAAAAGAAGATGGCCTGGGGGTTCTTATAATTTAAAGCAATAATTGGAGTACCACGATTGTATCATCTGAAACATTTATCATATTTAGAAGATTATTGATTGACCGTGTGTATAGATGAATGGAATATGGTCCGGGTGCGGTAAAAAAAAAAAAACTCAAATAGTAGATAATTATACTATTTTATTGAGCCAACGTTTCGCCCCACGTTGCAGGGCTTCTTCAGGGCTAAAAAAGATACAAACACTGTAGTTACAAAATGGAAAAAAAGAAAAAACATAAGTGTAAAATAACAGGTGTATAAAATGTAAAAAAGTAAGATATAATAAGAAAAATTAAAGGTTGTAAATAGTAAATGAAAAGGGTAATAGTAACAGATAGGATAAGAGAAGAAATATTAAAGAAAGTACAAATAAAGAGATGAAAAAAAAAATACAAATCAAATGATGAGACTTATGATAAAAAATACAAATCAAATGATGAGTCTCATCATTTGATTTGTATTTTTTTTTTCATCTCTTTATTTGTACTTTGTTTAATATTTCTTCTCTTATCCTATCTGTTACTATTAACTGTCGAATTTAGGTTTCTTTCATATATACATTTTTTTTTTTGTGGGGATTCCATGGACTAAAAAAAACCTTTGTTTGAAAAATAATATTGTTTATGATTAAAGTCTTGTTTATAAAATAATTCTACAAATCATTATCAGTAAGGCATTTCTAACGTCTCTCTTGATGACGATCCAAAGTCAAAGACCTCTTAATAAGATTAAATAACTCTGAGAGTTTACTGGGACAATGAATCAAGGCAATGATCTTCCAGAAGCTAATTTCTTAATAGCTCATTTTCGTTCATTGAGTTGTTAATTAACAATTCTCTTTAAGTGATTTAACGTCATGAGGATCAACGATTCATGAAATCGTAAGATATTTCCAAGAACGACTCATATAATTTGCTCATTCCTTTTTTTTCATGTTAAATTTTAATTAAAATAAATTATATCTTGAAGCAATCATTGATCTGTAGAATGTTAAAAGTTAACTGAACCATTAAAGTTGTAGATGGTATATGATGGGAGGGGGGGGGTGTACCCAGTAGGAGGAACTGAACAGAAATTATTAATTATATTATTTCAAAATTTTTTTGAGACTAGGTAATTATTTATTAAATAAATCAAAAATTAGTATCCAATTCTGTCTTAACACTTTATTTTTCACTAGTCCAACGTTTCGGCCATTCTAGCCATCTTCAAGGACATCTAAATATTTAACAGCTTATATTATATATTCATTTTTAACACTTACAACAACATCATTATTCACTATATAATATAACATACCTTCAATACAATCTCTTCCTCACATTAATTTAAAGTTTCTTTTGCAGGCTATTCTGCCCAGGTCATTTTCTTTATTATGCATAACTAAGCGAATGTTGGGGAATAGAATATATCAACACAAAAATGATACAAGAAATAAAGAAAAGGATCCAAATAAAATAGCACTTGTACAGCATACAGCCAAAAATCAACATAATTTTGATTTTGATAACACCATAATTTTACATAAAGAAAACAATTTATACAAAAAAAAAAATACTTGAGTCAATTTATATATCAGAGAACATCAATTACACAGTTAATTTTAAAACAGATACTAAGAATTTAAATAAGCTGTTAAATATTTAGATGTCCTGAAGATGGCTAGAATGGCCGAAACGTTGGACTAGTGAAAAATAAAGTGTTGAGACAGAATTGGATACTAATTTTTGATTTATTTAATAAGAAATTATTAATTTAGCAAGATTTTTTTTCAAGGAAAAATTGTAATAACTTATTAATCGCTACTAATTTTCTTTTAAATTTTGGTTTTATTCACATTTTCCGTGCTGAAATTTTACAACCTGAAAGACCGTGGCTTTTACTCCCCTACTTTTGATCCTGGGTAACGCCCTTTTATGTGATGCTATAGAAAAATGTAATTCAAAAACTGTGGTAAATTAATTTGTTAACTCTGCTTTGATATCATTCAGTCAAAAATGGAAAATAATATATTTTGTTCTCGCTTACCTGTAATTCTATAATTAGTAATATTGGAAGAGATATAAGAAGTAAATAGGAATAAGTTCTACTAAAACAGCGTTAGATTTTCTTTCTTTTGACGCCAACTTTTAAACTTTCGCTTTAAAAATAGGTTTCTCCCTAATTATTAAATTATGTAATTAATTAAAGTAA
>NW_027114867.1:8298-8579 GCF_000696795.3 Halyomorpha halys
TTTTTTTTTTACTTTTATCATGCCATAGGCGTTGATGACCAGAGGGTTTTACGCCTCTAAGCAACAATCAACAACAACAACTTTTTAGGGAAGTAATGTTTCTTGAACTTCTGATCAACTCAACAGCCAGGTTTTTTCCCAATTAAGGGTAAAATAAAAATATGATTAAACCACTGGTTAGTTTCTCATCATGCCTGTATCACTCCATTTTTATATTACAACAAATTTACTTAATGTGTTTTTTTTTATAAATACGGTTGTAAATTGCAATAAATAAAAAA
>NW_027114867.1:10036-12395 GCF_000696795.3 Halyomorpha halys
GTTCTTCGAAAATCGACGAACACAATTGATGGTAGTTCCGTAAGAAATTGACAGACTGACAAAATACACATAAATTTTTGCCAAATTTAAGAAAATCCAACAACGTATCAAATATACATATGAAATGCTAAACAATCAAGTTGTTGCTAGAACTTGTTCGGTTAATATTATTATTATTCTTACACAGAGGGACGGGATTTCCTTCCTCACCTCGACCCAGTTAGACCTTTTGTGAGGTACACCTCTTTTCCACTAGATATCCCATATGAATAATTACTTCCTGTAAAATTGAAATTTTTTTTTAATAATTTATTTATTGTTATTTACAACTGTATAACATAAATACAACAAGTAAATTGGCTGTAGGTGACATAGTGACAAAAATGTGCAGAATCTACCCATCGATAGAGAAGATAAAGCAAGGTTAGAAACAAGTGGATTTGGGTGGTTAGAAAGTTTTCCATGGAAGGAATGGTATCTGGTTCCGGCCAAATCGGCTACATATGGGACATTGAGGTCATGATGGACGACTTGATTTGTGACAAAGTAAGGAGCATTACGGATTTTACGAAGGATTTTGGGCTGTAAGGATTGGATGCGGGAGGAATTTGATGGTTTAGTGGAGCCCCAAAGCTCAACTCCGTATATCCAGATAGGCCTTATAATAGTCATCTTGATCAGTCTTTTGTAATGGATTGGCAATTTAGACCGTTTGTCTAGTAAATATTGAAATAGTCGAAATCGACGAGCAGTTTCCTGTCTTTTCAGTCTTGTATGAGGAGTCCATGTCAGTCGTTTGTCGAGATGTAGTCCTAAGTAACGGATCTGTTCGACAGGAATAAGTGGGGTATTATTAAAGGATACTGTAGGGCAAGAGGTCATTGGTTTACGACGAAGGGTAAATGTGATTTAGTCGGATTTATTGGAATTAATTTTAATCCTCCAATTTTGGCACCGTACTTTAAGGGCGGTGATGTGGGATTGGAGGGTTTTGGATACAATGTAAGGATCATTGTTCACTGACAATAGGCATGTGTCATCGCCATACGTGGCGAGGATAGTGTTAGGATGGGTTGGGATGTCAGCTGTGAAAACTGGTGGATAGGACCAAGGATACTACCCTGAGGTACACCTGCAGACTGACGGAATAGGGATGAATAAGCGCTGTTGTGATTTACTTGAAATAATCTGTCGGAGAGATAAGAACGGATAATGAGGAAGTATGTAGGGGATAGGAATTTACGGATCTTGTATAGCAGTTCTAGGTGCCAGACTCGATCAAAAGCGAAATAAATATTAGAATTAAAATCTGTACTGCTACAACCCATGAAGGGTCAGGGGTTCAGTACTTTGTAAGGGAGTACTGTTAATAGACCAACGGTTGTGCAAGGAAGTAATTTGATCAGATTCACGCTCTACCGCCAGATTTTTACCCAATTAAGGGTACCCAATTTAAGAGGCTCGGTGGACCCACAGGAGTTGACTCACGGCTACAGTGTAACTGAAACCAATTTTCTGTCTAGCCGGATTCGAGCTCGGGTCCTTGGAGTTAGTAGCCACGCGCTTTACCCCATGGCTATCGCGCTCCCTGAGATAAATATATGGGGAAATATTTTATTATTACCTTATTCATTTATACAGCCATTGTTAATAAAAAAAAAATTTAAAAATTCAGAATCGAATCAAAAAGTTTTTTTTTTTTAAATCTTTAGGCTGGTTTTACTTGACGAATGATTTTTTTTTTAATTTGACATTTTTTTATTAAATTTAAATTTTTTCTTTTTATAGAGTGTTACCTACCAATGGGTAGTTTCTCTGCATTTTGATCTGACATCAAATTTATTTAATGTGTTTTTTTGTAAATTGCAATAAATAAGTACTAAAAAAATTTAGTTTTATTTAAATCCTCAGGTTTTACCAGATGAATGATTTTTTTTCAATATTTGACATTTTTTATAAAATATAAATTATCTCAAATATTATTTTTACAGACTAATTATTTAAAACATTCTAAATATTTAAAAAAAAATATATAAAATGAAGTAGATGGAAATATCTTGCTGAGTCTATGTCGAACGACTTTTTCGGAATAGTCAGTCAGCATTCCGTCAGCTATTGTTTTAAAAATCATTTATTTTTTTCTGATGAAGCTAACGAAAATTTCGCTTACAATGATAATAGCAAAGAATATTTCAATTTGGATAAGACCAAGCGGTACATATACACACAGAAATAGGGACTATTTTGCTATTTAAATTTGTTGTTTAGATCCAGAGTGTTTCTCAATTGAGAACAGACTTTTGATCCAGTAAGGCACCCAGGACTGCTTTATAAGATCTGTAAATTCCTACTCCGTACT
>NW_027114867.1:12940-13750 GCF_000696795.3 Halyomorpha halys
GAGTTTTTGTCTTGTATTTTTGTTGTAGTGGGCGTTCTTCGAATTTTATAATGTGCTGGGGCACACATTAGCTTTGAAATTTACTAAACCTAAAAAAAAAAAACTTATTCCCTAAATTCGTGCGCTGGCACGTCGTTTCCGAATTTTTATCAGGTTCGTTGCCAACGCACCGGAGGGGGCGCTGGTGTAAGGGTCCTGAACAGTCGATTTGTTAAGTGCTGTAGAGTCGAAAAACTTTATGTTCCTGCGTTGGATGAACTCAGGCACAGTGGGTAGTTCGAAAATTAAATAAGAATACTAACTTAAAGGTTTTAGACAATTAATGAAAACAGATAAAAAAGATTATTATTATATTGATTGTTTGAGAGTGGTTTATTTCATTATTAACATACACAATTTTGATCTAATATACTCTCAACTTTTATTTTCAAAAAACTCTCCAACGTTTCGACCCTCAGGCCATTTTCAACGAGGCAACCTTAAATAATGTTCTTAAAAATCCTTTCTGCAGGCTAATTGTTCATGTCATATATAACTTTTTAAATCTTAAATTTAAAACTTTTATACACAAATAATCTTCTTTTTCCACTTACAAACACTTATAACAGAACCTGGTGAGGATGTTATAGAGAAGTAGTGGCGATTGACAGTTAAAGTACGTTACATTTGAAAATAAGTTTAAAGTAAAAAATATTATAATACTAAAGAAAATAGTAAAAAAAGGTAAATATTAAATAATAATATACATTTGAGGGGAAGGAAATTATATATATATATACATGGATAGTATACACAAAAGAAATATAAATT
>NW_027114867.1:16120-18737 GCF_000696795.3 Halyomorpha halys
AGATAGATCTTTTTTAATCAATAACAAAAAATTCCGTTTATGCCCGCCTCTGGTAAATAATTTATAAATGACCTCAATAGTACAAAGAGGTTGGACTATGTTACTTACATCTCTGTCATTTAAAAATAAAAATTGATGATGATTATATCGATATATGTTTAAAAAATCTTATTAACTGTCTAAAAGATTATTTTAAAAAAAAAGTATATGAAAAAAAAATTCAAACTTTTTATTCACTTTTGAACCAATAGAGGTCAAAAGTCCCTTTAACAGAACGAGAAAAGTTGTGAAAATCATAAATCACGAGAAAAGCTGGACAAAAAGAAGAAGTAATAGCAGTTCACAACTTGAGATCCAAAGAGAAACAAAAACTGATCCCTTTTATATTACCATCTCTCTTCTTTCCTTCTACCTGCCTTTTCTTCTCACTTGAAAGTTTTTAAATTGTAAATCCTTAATTCATTCTATTGTTCAAATCATTGCTACTGCTAGATTTGGGGAAGTATATAAAAAGTTTGATATATATATATATATTCATATATTTAGTTGAAATTAAACAGTCATTATTATTTTTACACATTTGATTGCTTATTAAATATATTAAGTTTATAGCGGTAAAGAATAATATAAAATAAAATATGAGGTGTCTCTGTACACTTTACTAACCGGTTTCCATAAAACTGTTGCATCTACAACATTGGACTTGAGACTTGAATCTAGTCTAATTATTCAGCCTAAACAATCCCTGATGAAGACCTAAAATTCAGGTCGAAACGTTAGGATGAATAAATAATTTTTTGGAAGATCACAGATCGAACCTTTTGTAATAATAGAGAAGAAATAAAGGTCCTGGTGCGGTAAAAGAAAAAAATGTGATTAAACTACATATATCAAGCCTACGTTTCGCCCCACGTTGCAGGGCTTCTTCAAGGCTAAAAAAGATACTAACACTTAAATGGTGTAAACATAAATAAAAAATTAGAAAGATGTACAATGAAACGTAAAAACTAAAATAAGTAATATTGGAAGTTCATAGACAATTAAAGGAAACGGAAATGATAACCGATACAAACAAAAAAATATAAATTACAGTAAAAACTAAGAAATGGAAAAAAGGGGGAATAAAAATAAAATCAAGGTACTATACAGACTAGAAGTCAGAGCTAAAGTGAATTGTTTGACATGATGTATTACATTACATTTGAAAATAATTTTAAGGTAAATTTTATATAAAATACAAAAAAAAATTTAAAATAGGCAACCATTAAACTATAATAATACATAATCCGAGGAGGGGGGGAGAAGAAATTATAGTATAAAAATAAAACTAATTTTTTGTTTAAAATTAACCAACCTCGCTCTGCGACGATCTTCTCCACATGTTGTGTGTCATGTGTCATGTTCTAACTTTAATTGATAAATTTTTCCGTTTTATCAGTGGATGAATTGATGATTCTTTGACTGTTCAATTATTAAGGCAATGAAAAATTGTATCTATGTTTGAAGGGTTTGAACAATGGAAAGTACATGTGGTACAAAATTTTTTTCTGTACCATTACTCAATCAAAGTTTTTTATAATTTTTAAAATAAATCCGATAATTTGATTCTTTGACTGTTCAATTATTAAGGCAATGAAAAATTGTATCTATGTTTGAAGGGTTTTAACAATGGAAAGTACATGGAGTACAAAAATTTTTTCTGTATCATCACTCAATCAAAGTTTTTTATAATTTTTAAAATGAAAGATTTTACGTTTTAAATTTTAATATTAGAGTGCTACTAATGGGTAGTTTCTCTACACGCCTGTAACACTCCAATTTAACTTAGACCAGATTTACTAAATATATTATAATGTACAGTTGTAAATAGCAATAAAAAGATATTTAATTTTAAAATTTTAATGAAAAAAAGTTCTAAATATTCTTAGAGCTATTTTCTGCCTCTATCTTCCTCATGATAAAAAAAATATGCATATTTTGTATAAAATATTATAAAATTAAAATATTAATATTAAGACGCACTACTTTTTCTAAGAAAAGACGACTAAATCGTGCTGCCATCTCTTGTATTAATAACACACTGTTTCGTATCCTGTAGCCTTTACTGGCATTTGAGACATTGATAATAGTATACTATGCCGGACTAACCAATCAGTTTATATGGCTCGTAGATACGTTAGTATTGTTCTGAGAACCGCATATTTGCTGGATACTGGAAGGGCTAGCGAAGAAGGGTTCTGGAGGCTATAACGAGGAGTCCAGTAACGATGCGAGTGGCAACACAAATTGGAATCATTTGTGTGAAGCACACGTTTGAGCCTTTGTGAATGGATCTGCTCTTTCATTAGTAGCATTGGGTGATAAGGTAATAGTGTGGTTCTGTATCACTCGTCATTTTAATTAGTGAGGTAAAGATATTTCTACTCATATTTGTATATACAAAAAATACATATACAAAAGTTGGGGCTATGTGGTTTATTCCTGCTAAATGGCTTTAACTACTAAAAAAAATATTTAATTTGCGTTTGATCATTGCTGCGTTTGATAGATTGCGGTTGATAATTATGATGATCAGAATGATAATCAGACTTATTTGGGCATACCAATGGACTATTTG
>NW_027114867.1:18787-24421 GCF_000696795.3 Halyomorpha halys
ATATTTAATTTTAAAATTTTAATGAAAAAAAGTTCTAAATATTCTTAGAGCTATTTTCTGCCTCTATCTTCCTCATGATAAAAAAAATATGCATATTTTGTATAAAATATTATAAAATTAAAATATTAATATTAAGACGCACTACTTTTTCTAAGAAAAGACGACTAAATCGTGCTGCCATCTCTTGTATTAATAACACACTGTTTCGTATCCTGTAGCCTTTACTGGCATTTGAGACATTGATAATAGTATACTATGCCGGACTAACCAATCAGTTTATATGGCTCGTAGATACGTTAGTATTGTTCTGAGAACCGCATATTTGCTGGATACTGGAAGGGCTAGCGAAGAAGGGTTCTGGAGGCTATAACGAGGAGTCCAGTAACGATGCGAGTGGCAACACAAATTGGAATCATTTGTGTGAAGCACACGTTTGAGCCTTTGTGAATGGATCTGCTCTTTCATTAGTAGCATTGGGTGATAAGGTAATAGTGTGGTTCTGTATCACTCGTCATTTTAATTAGTGAGATAAAGATATTTCTACTCATATTTGTATATACAAAAAATACATATACAAAAGTTGGGGCTATGTGGTTTATTCCTGCTAAATGGCTTTAACTACTAAAAAAAATATTTAATTTGCGTCTGATTATCATAATAATATTGATAATTATGATGATCAGAATGATAATCAGACTTATTTGGGCATACCAATGGACTATTTGGACATGTATCCAATCCTTAGATTTCCAAATCCTCGATGCTCCTTATTACGTCACAAATAAACTCATCCATAAAGACCTCAATATCACTTTCCGAAATATATACCTCCTCTCCTTCCAGAATGTTACTCATAAAAACCCATTAGTTCTCATTATTAAAAATCCCTGATAATTCTCCAAGGCTTCTGAAAAGAAGATGGCCACGGGATCTTCTAATTTAAAGCAATGCTTGAAGTAACACTAATGTGTGGCTTCTTTTCAAGATTTTTATGTGTACTAAAACATTTATCACATTTACTTATCGTATTTTTTTTTTTTTTATACAGTTGTTAATTTCAATAACTAAATAAAAAAAAATTCATTGACCTTATATAGAATTAATTAATGAAGGAAGGATTGTAAGGATTAAATATCACATTTAGAAGTGTATTATCATACGTATAATTTTTAAATAATAATTGATATTTTAAGTTTTTAGAGAAAAGACAAACCTGGAATCCTCATACAAGACTGAAAAGATAGGAAACAGTAAGTTGACTGCTACAACTTTTACTGGACCGTCGATTTGGCCAGAACCAGATATCGATACCCCTTTGACATTGATACTTTTAACCACTCAAACCCAGTAGTTTCTAACCTTCTTGCTTCTTGCTTTATATTATATCCCTAATAATCCTCCAAGGTGTCCCTTTTTCTTTTCCCCTGGAGCCTGTAAAGAAATTGGACTCGAGACCTAATGTAGAAATTTTATTGGTTTCTTCACAAATCTTTTGTTTCATTATACCTTATCACATTAACTTATTGCATTTTTAAATTATACACATTTAAAATTTTTTACGTTATTTATTGATTTGCATTCTTCATCAGACTGAAGGAAACTAGAAAATGTTATGTCTTGCAAAATTACATTAAAAAAAAAAATAATAAAATAGAAAAATGGCATAATAGAGATCGGTGCCTATTGTTACCTCCTCCAGACTTTAATTGATTTCGTTAGTTAGCTAAGGAGATCCCTCATCCATCTCCTTTTTAGTTTTCCGTTGGTTTGCCATATCTTTTACTAGTTTATTGGTGTGAGGTAGGGTTTGTCATGTCTTGTATGATGTTTTAATGTGGCCTTGTACAGTAGGTATGTGTAAGTCTTTGTGCAGTGTTCTGTTACTAACTTACCATAGAAATTTTTATAAAGAAAGAAAAGAAATTTATGAATAGATCAAAAAATATAATATAAGTATTTTTCCAAAATGTTGTCATATAACTTCGCTTTAATCATTTTTTTTACACTAATTTTAAATAGTTTTTTTAAGTTGATACCTGAAAAAGTGTTTCTGATTGAAAAAATACTTACTCTTTTAAATTGAATGAGGTTTCGGATAAAAGCTACTATTGTTGCGAGCGATGCGTAATGAATGGAATTCTGTAACGGTTGGATTCTCTCACGTTACTATTTTTGGCATTCTTTCATTCAAGTTGATGAATGGAGTAATCATTGGCCGCTCACGGATGTAGTGTAGTACATGTCAGGTTTTAACTGATCAATGAAGTCATCCTATAAGTACTATTTTTGCATGACAGGATATACACGTCGAGCGTTTCGCTTCAAACATAGGCAACGTAGTTTCGTTCTAATTGTTGTTGACTATTTGAATTTTAATAACTTTTGTCTTTCAACAAAATTGACGATATAAATTTTTGATTAATGACAAATGATTAATTAATGGGGAAAAGTAATTTACATCGCCTCCAATCAAACTACTACTAGTACTCAATAAATTCTCTCTTTGTAAAAGTGGTTTAGAATTTTTTTGTGGATATTTCATATATGCACAAAAAATTCTAAACCACTTTAAATATTAAAGTAAATATTTTTAAGAAAAATCAATTTAATTATTTAGTATTATTTTATTATTAAAATATTATAGTAAATATTCTTAAGAAAAATCAGTTTAATTATTTAGTTCCTAGGAAAAAAAAAACTTCATATATTCCATAATTTGGATGAACTTTCCATTATCTAGATCCAGATCATTTACAAATTATTGCTGTTACATGTTAATTATTCATAATTTTATAACATATTTTATATTGATCGAATATTGATTCAATAACTACATATTTGTGCCTTTATCTTAGGAATTTGATGTCTTACATCCTCCTCATTTTACCTTTTTTTCAAATGATTTCTATTTTAGGCCTTATGATTCAGTTTTTGGCCTACCTTCTTCGCCATTACCCCTGATGAAGACCTGAAACTCTGGTCGAAACGTCGGCAATATGGTTTTGTTTATTTATGTTATTCTTTGCTGACCGCACCCCCCGACAACTTCTCCAATGATTTCTATTTTAATGAGGTGTAGATAGTTGACCGTAGATTAATGATTGGAGAGGTTTGTTGGGGGGTGCGGTCAGAAAAGAACAACTTTAATAAACAAAACTATATTTATTTATTTTATGCCGACCTTTCGACCTGATTTGACACCACCCGACAAACTTCTCCAATCATTTCTATTTTAAGTAAATGCTCAGGGCTGGCGGGCAAGCCGAAGAAAATTATTTTCAACTATTCATTTATTGTTAATGTTTCAGCCCACAATTTTCGCCTTCGTTAGTTCCTTTGTTGAGGTCTCCACCTCTCACATCGAAAGTGGGTCGAAACGTCGGAAATTTTTAACCAGTTGGAAATTCTGAATAGTGGAAAATTCACATAGAATGA
Organism: Halyomorpha halys; assembly: GCF_000696795.3. Lineage (NCBI taxonomy): Eukaryota > Metazoa > Arthropoda > Insecta > Hemiptera > Pentatomidae > Halyomorpha > Halyomorpha halys. The sequence goes on from NW_027114867.1 coordinate 22,223, forward strand.
AATCATCTATGCATATTTTTATTTTATATTATGTGATTTTCATTTATTCATAATTTTTCTCTTTTTTTTTTATAGGTACATACCGTTTTAATATTCTATTAGTTTTAAATTTAATTAAAACTTTTATAATAAATTGAATATTTGTGATAGATTAATAGAAGAGTAAAATACGAGATAAATGAGAGGATAAAATATACACGGTTAAGAACATAATGAAAAAAATAAAATAAAGATCTAATCTAAAAAAATACTTGATATAAAAATATCACCATATATTTATTTATAATTTTTAAAAAATCCTTTTTTTTCATTATTTATTTATTTACATTTACAACTGTACATATAGTAACCTTGATGTAAGATCATAATTGTATGATACAGATAAGTAGAGAAACTACCCATTGGTAGCACTCTAATAACATTTTTACATTAGTAGGTACCGAGGCCATCTTCTTTTCTGGCGCCTCGGAGGATTGTCACGAATGGAATAGGAAGTAAGGTTAGAAACTAGTAAGTTTGAGTGGTTAGGGAGTTTGTAATAGAAGGATTGATATCTAGCTCGGGTTAGACCAGTTATTTGCGACTAAGTAAGGAGCATTACAAAAAAAAGAAGCATTTATTTATTTTATGTTTAGTAAAATATTGTTTAATATGTCTTGTAGCAAATTAATATATTTGGACGCCATTGCTTGTAAAATAATATATATCTCTTGTGTGGTCCACTAAATTGATATTCATGTGCTTTATATTTATACATATAAAATTAATAAAACATCAATTCTTTAACAAACAAAGTAATTATGAAATAATGAAGTTCATGAAATTTCTACTTGATATGTCTCATTTTGGTCAAATATTGATGACAAAGTTCACAGTGCATTAAACTGCGATTTCTAATTTAGGTCTACACAGATATTTTAAATGATGTTCAAAATATTAATGCAAATTAATAAATAAGGAAATACTGTCAGTAAATCATACAGTATGTGGTCAAAAAGTATATAATTTTCTTTTAGGAAATGTAAAGTTTACTACATGAGTGAACCTTAACATAGATATTTTTAACTTTACTATACTACTCCATTCGGTATATTTTATGATTTTAGGAAGTTTAAAAAGTTTAAATTCAGCTCGTGTAGGTTTCAATTTTGACGTGAAGAGGGCGTCTTTAAAACTTTTGTTAGACTCATAAAAAAAAAGAGGTGAGCTAAATGGAAATGGTTATTACTCCAGGAAAAGTTTGGAATTAAAAAGCCGTATCCATTGTAAGTAGCTTTAAAAGAAATGACTTTGGAATATGAGGGCTTTTATGTCTGAACCCATTCAAGTACATAGGGTGTAATATGAAACCCGGAAAAGTTGAGGTAAATTTTGATCAATTTTGTCGCAGAGCCTTTTCTATGATGTTAAAAAAACCGCTTACTATAAAACATCCTCTGAAATTTCTGTTAACGGACACCTTTCTAAAATGGGACCTCTATCGTAGCGAAAATTTTTATTAAGGTACAAATAAATTTATAACTGGCTGTCTGAAAAATTCCAGTACCATTAAATTAAAAAAAAAATTAAATACATCTTCAGAAAGCATTATTCCACATTTTATATATATATATAATGGTTATTATTTACCAATCTATTTAAATTTTTTTTATTTTGTTTTTTTGTAAGATTAGAATTTCGCTCCTAGTAAAAAAAAATGAAATTTGCACCGCAAGTGATACGAAGGGTTAGGGGTGCAGTACTTAGTAAGAAAATATTGTTACTAGAGCAATAGTTGTACAAGGAGGTGATTTGGTCAGAATCACGGTCGACAGCCAGATTTTTACCCAATTAAGTCTATTCCACTTTCTGATGCTGGGTGGATCTCATAGGGCTCCCGAACGCTCAGGGATGACTCTCGACTACAATGAAACAGAAAATAATTATCTACTCCATTCGGAGTCCTTGGAAATGTAGAAAAGTGCCTTACCAATGAGCTACCCGTTTCCACGCTTCTAGTGTATTAGACCAAAATAAATAAATAAAAATCAAGCCTTAAAATACAAATTTTTACATAAATTAAAAATTTGAAATTTTTGGTCTTGATTTTTGAAGAACTATTATTTTATAAATTATTTATAATAAATAAACTTCATTTAATTATCAAACTTCATTTAATCATTGAATACCATTAACAATATTTTGTTCTTTTTTTACTAA
>NW_027114867.1:24471-27319 GCF_000696795.3 Halyomorpha halys
AAAATTCCAGTACCATTAAATTAAAAAAAAAATTAAATACATCTTCAGAAAGCATTATTCCACATTTTATATATATATATAATGGTTATTATTTAAGTCTATTCCACTTTCTGATGCTGGGTGGATCTCATAGGGCTCCCGAACGCTCAGGAATGACTCTCGACTACAATGAAACAGAAAATAATTATGTGCTCCATTCGGAGTCCTTGGAAATGTAGAAAAGTACCTTACCAATGAGCTACCCGTTTCCACGCTTCTAGTGTATTAGACCAAAATAAAAAAAAAATTGTTTAGGAAAAATCAAGCCTTAAAATACAAATTTTTACATAAATTAAAAATTAGAAATTTTTGAAGAACTTTTATTTTATGCCGGTGTTCCGCGTTCACGAAATAAATAAACTTCATTTAATGATCAAACTTCATTTAATCATTAAATACCATTAACAATATTTTGTTCTTTTTTTACTAATAGAAAAAAAAAATCATTTAGTATATAAATTAATGGTTATTTGCATGCTGAGTAAAGACGCCATAGGATAATATAAAAAATTCTAAAATTAAATATTTTTTTTTAGCTTCTAGGGTCCATTGGCAAGAACCCTTGGACATTGGTCTAATATTTTTTGACATAGTATCACCAATAAAAGTTTTTCCTTAAAATCAGTGATCACACATGAATAGCCTCCTCTTATAAAAGGCATTTTGTCATTGTGTCGCATTAGCCAGTATTCATTGTTGGGACACGGTGTTAATATACTAATTTGTGTATATAAAGTATTTTTTCATGCCAAAACAAAAATGTAAGGCCACCTCAAAATTTAAGTTTTTTTGTTTTAAGATAAGTATAGTCTATATGTCTATCCCAGGTTTTGTACAAGCTCTATACCTCAATATTAAAAAAGAAGCTGAGAGAACTAGTGGAGAAAGACTTAGAAAAAGGGACCATTCTCTCAGATCCAGGACCATTTTCTCTCAGAACAATCATTGATAAATCGTGGGAAGGAGGAAAGAGTCTCCTTGACATTTATAGATCTAAAGGCTGCTTTTGATTCGGTCGCTAGACAAGAACTGTGGAATGCTCTTTCGGAAAAAAAAACATCCCGCAAGGATTATAAGGATAGAAGCTCTAAAGTCGACTTACCACGATTCCAAGGGAATAGTAAGGATTGATGGAAGAGAGTCCGATATCTTTGGAATTAAAAAAGGAGTAAAGCATGGAGATAGTTTGAGCCCCCTTCTGTTTATTATTTATATGGATGAAAAGAAAGAGAATCACCATCAATGTCAGGAAAAGAAAAATAATGCATATTGGCCGGAAATAGGAAAACATTGAAATACTTTGCAAAGGTGAACCAATAGAAATGTTGGACGCGTACACTTACCTAGGAACAGTGATCAACATGAATGGAAAGACAGACCAAGGGATATCCAATAGGATAAAGAAGACAAACGCAATTACTACCACCTCTGCAACATAGTTATAGGGAAGAGGGAGATACAGAAGAATGTTAAAGTACATATCTTCAAGGCTGTATACCTACTTACCCTCCTTTATGGAAGTGAAAGCTGGGTACCACTTTATAAGCACCTAAGCAGAGTCACTGAAATGGAAATGAGATACCTACGGAGAGTGTCAGGCCGAACTAGGTGGGATCGCATACGAAATGAGAGGACAAGACAGGATGTTGGAACTGTCTCAATAAAGGATACCTTTGAAATAGACAACTCAGATGGTTTGGACATCTCTGTCGGATGAGTGAAGACAGGGATCCAAGAAAATATTTTGAGGGCAAACCAACAGAAAAAGGTCCAAGAGAAAAACCCTGAATACAATGGAAGGACTACATCTCCAGAGTGGAAAAGAAAAGAGAGAAAAACTGGGATGCCATGAGGGTGCTGGTTCGGGATCTTCTTGGACAGATGCACCTCCACGGAGGAAGAGAAAGGAGAAGGAGATAAGTATAGTATAAAAATTAAACTAACAATAATTCGTTCATGGGCCATCCTTCTTCTTCAAGACAAAGGCGTGAATTTTCTATTATTTCGGCACCAAAGTCAGAGGTTACTCCAGATAAACCTCGAAATTTGACACGATATTCACCAATATTCAAATTTGTGTCCTATCACCAATGTGCCCTACAAAACTATTAACTATTCTCTAGAATAATGCATTGATTATTTATTTATTTTTTAAATAGTATTGTCAGTTTTTTTTCCTGGTTAGATATAGAGAGAGATAGAGTCTCAGTTTCATTTTTGTGTTATTTTTATATTTACCCCTTCTAAACGGACTCCTCAGTACAACGGATAAGTTTATCTTCCCCGTGGATGTCATATAGAGATTTCACTGTACTAAAATAGATATATAAAAACCGTAATGTAAAACATAAAAAAATAATCTCAAGAACGGAATCATGATAAAAGTCACAGATTACGACATTTTCTTTCCGGGAAGTTTTCTTTTATGTCAAGACATTATTAAAAAGAAAATTGAGCGGACTTCTTCTTTACTTTTATTAAGTCTCGGTCATATCCGCGTTTATATTAAGTTTCGAAATACTGTTTATCTTGGTTCTGCAAAAAGATGGTTTTCAATATCCTTTGGACTGTCATAACAGTCTAAAGAGATTTATTTTTCTGAATTAATAATCTTGTAAAAAGAAGAGTATGGGTCGGGTTTTCTTCAAGTTATTAAAAATTTTAAGCTGTAAAAATTATTATTGTTAATCCACAAAAAGTTGATGTTGACCGAAGTAGAATAATGTTTGTATAATACATGTCGTTAGAATTGATAACGGTGTTTTTTTTTTTTTCATTGCTTCTAAAAAATCCAATTCAAAATTTAAGT
>NW_027114867.1:28107-34680 GCF_000696795.3 Halyomorpha halys
TTTCGAATTCCTTTTTAGGCCGTTCCATTCCAATTTAGGCCGCACATGGTTGAATATCGGAGACCTCTATCGGTTGGGAACCACTGATTTAAATGGTACACCAATAGAAAAATCGGAAACATGTTGGTCTCTTTATAATATTTTGATATCTTGTACAGTTGTCATAATCTTGCATTGAGGCTGAAATCTTAAAGAACGATTCAGTAATTTTTAAGGAAGTACTCTTTTTGGGCTAACGGTTGTGCAAGGAGATTATTTGGTCAGGATCATGCTCAAATGTATAGTTTTGTTCTTAATTAATGTCTACCCATTTTTAGAGGCTTTGTGTGCCAACTAGAGGCTCTCCCGCCCCCCGAGTCGATCCACGGCTGATATAACAGAATACATTTAATTATATTATTTCAATTTCTTGAGACGGGTAATTATTTATTAAATAAATAAAAAAATTGTATCCTTTTTAGCCTCAACACTTTTTATTTCAACAGTCCAACGTTTCGGATATTTCAGCCATCCTCAAGGACATCTTCAATTATAAATTCTTCCTAACATTAAAATTTAAAATTTGTTTTGCAGGCTATTCTGCCTAGGTCATTCATTAATTATAAGTTAAAAACCTATTTTTTTATTTAAAATCATAAATATCTAAATCTACTTATTTAAAAATTATCCACCAAATCACTACCATATACACAAACCATTTATGATGTTATATTTACATTTATTTATTCTAGTATTAAACAAACATAATTTATTTGGGTTTAGATTATTATTGTTATAAAAGTGTTATTTAGCTGGATTCGATTATTCAGTAGCTTGTTCAAATTATAAAATTTAAATTAGTATCTACAATTTACCAGACAGCACATGTTTATGATTTGTTATGCGACATTGAAGATTTAATTGACAGTACTGTTTCTCCCGTGTTTACACTGGTTCTGTCAATAATAGAGGTTACCTCGGCTATTACCTCCAATCCATGGTGAATAAATAAACTCAGAATTGACTATTTTACTTGATTAGAGTGATTTAATCGTTATTATTATAAATTTATATTTATCATATTATTTATTGTAGAAATATTGATTAAATTATTTTCATTATGGTTCTTAAGTATAGTTATATTTGATCGTGATATTTTTTTTTTAAATTGCAGGATGGATTTTATTTCGATTAAGTGTGGTTATAATAATTTTAATGATTAATATCACTTTGTAATTTAAGTATTACAAAGAACATTTTAGATATAATACGATATGAAACAAGTTATTTCATGAAGTATTAGTATCTTTTTTATAATTCAAATATATTAATAAATGTTATACCAGTGAAGGAAGCAGCTTAACTACACTTTTGTCAGATTAGAGGAGGAAAGCTAATTTATTCAGCACTATACCGAAAAATCTAGTGATTTTTTAGATCAGTGGTTTTGACTGGGTGACTGTGGGAGGTTCCCATATTTTGGTCAGAATTTATAATTTAAATTAATATGAGATAATGATGGTCGGGAGGTGCGGTGTCAGGAAATCCATCGTCTCTTGATTGAGTAAAAATTATTAATCTATGATGTTTGGGTATTAACTGAAAGATCTTAAAAGGTAAATGCACAATAAAAGTGAATCAAAATGCTCTTTTAATCTACCTAATGTTCAAATCTTTTTCGAGGGGGACACCTAATCCGGCAGTGGGGGTGTGCCTTACATGGTTTAATTTTGGCTTAGTGATCCGCAGACTGAATGTGTTTTTTTATTTATTGCAATTTACATAAAAATAAATGTTGAAAATTAAAAGATTAATAATAACCTTAGAATGAAGACTATACAACACCGTTATGATTTAGTGAAAATCGAATCAAAAGTTCTAGAATTTTAGGAATTACGAAGAGGATCAGGTACAATATGACACTCTGTATATACAATAACTATCCATGCTAATATATTTTTCGATTAAGCTTTAATAGCTTCCCGATCCATTAATGTGTGTTTGAAAAGTGTCTAGCAAATACGAATGTGAATTTTCTATCACTAATCCGTTTTTAATTACAGAATAATTAGTTTTGATCTGATGAGATGGTGATAGTCTTGCTCCAATTCATATCACTCTCAGTCTGTCAACGCAAAACATTTGATTCTTGTTCACCGAATGCTAGGTCAGGGGCAATCTATCGTGTCTAATAACGGTACATCATTCTCCCATGAGGCAGTGCTAACGTTTATGTTTCTTGAAGGTATTTTCTACTTTTGCATGGTTGGAGACGATATCCCTATGAGTTTTTATAATGAAAGAAATAATGCATTGTCATTGAAAATTTTTTTTGCGAATCTGCAGTCAAGCTCAAATTTCTTTATCCTAAGAATATAAAAAAAAAGTTTTATGTTAGACCGTGCTTAAGTCTTAAAATAGAAAAATACTACTAGAATTGGACTAATGATATTGAACGCCATCTCAAAAACGGCTTTGAAATTTAGTCACTAGAACCTAGCCGCATTTAGATATCTGATAGTAGTCGAAGAAAAATCCAAAAATTTCATTCTGCCCTTAAAAATTTATTTTATAATTTGGGTAGCTATGCTGCTTCGAAGTTCAAGCACTCTTAGCAGCACTCCTAGTAGGCCAGATGCGAACTATCATAAGAAGGTTATAAGAAATGTTTGTTTGTTGTTTTCAAATGATTACCTTTTGGTTTGTAATTATAACTTTGGTAAGATACTTTCAATAACTTACAATAATATGTTATTGTAATAACTGGGGCCTAGCCTTCCCCCTTCTGGATTGTAAAACACAACTCCAAGAAATCCTTGCGCTACTCTTCCAGCAACGTTACTGGTATTGAGTAAAACTTTTAATATTTATCATTTATCAAAATTGTAAAATAGCGCACCACGCATGCGACAACCAGTTTAACTGTAAATTCGTGTTAGTATAGACCTTTTCTATATACATATATATTCGTCATTCTCTATTTTCTTCCACGGCTTTATCTATTAAATATTATTTTTGTTCTGAAAACTTTGGCTTTCCAAGAGTAATTATTAATGTTTTTTTAACTATTCACCTTAATGTTTAGATAAATTATTTATTTTATAACGAATTAAGTTTGTCCTTTCTCTTAATAAATCCTCTGTATGCCATGGACAAACATGAGTCGAGGCTGTCACTGAGACTGGATGGAACAACGGGACATGCTTCAGAGAGATTTACAAGCCCCGTAATTTAGCTGGCAGCTCAAGATTCATTCCAAGACATTTGATGATATGTTTGATTTGACTTGTAAAATATGTTCAGTTGCCCTTATACTCATATATACTATTTCTACTATACTAACAGAAGTACACATATCAAGCAAGGAGATAATAATGTAAAACTATTATGGATAAATTTTATGTTTAAATACTACATACCTAATCAAATAAAACATTAGTGAAATAAATAAAAAAAAATTCATTTACATCTTTCTTGTGCACCCTATTAAGGTATGCCAACATATCAAATTATTGTCAATCGTATTACTTTCTTATTTTTATTATTATTATTTCATACTTGTTTACGTAATATACCTCTTCTTTTTCACTTTTTGTCATAAGTTTAATACTAAAAAATTTGTTTTTATACATATTTACCAACTGGATTTTCACACATATATGCCAGGATATTATTTTTTTTCTCCCTTCTTACATAATTTTAATTATTATTCATTATTGGATTATAATTGTTCATTAATTTTAACAGGGATTCTCAGGTGGACAGGTTCTGTTAAAAGGACAGTTATCAGCCAGGTGTTGGACCCCAATGTTATTTTATTGTTGATTTAAATAATACAAAAAAAAAAAAAAAAGAAATCACTTACAAATGGCCCTTCAGTGACAGTGATTCACTACCAAGACAATTACTAGCTTTTATTTGGATTTAGCATTCAGTTTACATCATGGCATTTACAACGACGGTTGCTTTCGTGGCTTTAAAGTGTCACAATGTAGATGAGTGAGCTAAACGAATCTAAAGATCAAAGAAGACGAAAATTATTTACAACAAATTTTTTTTTCCGTTGCTATAAATTTCATATTTTAGGATTTCTCTAAAAAGGAATAAGAAATAAAAATTTTGTTCCTATCCAGAGTACGACAGTTTAACAAAAGATAACGAAGCAGTCTTGCGATCGCCAAATACCTTGCGGTCTCGGCATTTCCCGTCCAAATCAGATTTATCTATTTTCCTTTTTTTTTCTTCTTTAGTTCTTCATTAATTTCTTTTATATTTTTTATTTAGACATTGTATATTATTTCTAACAATAATAACTTTTTATTTATTTTTTAAAAATAAACATGATTAATTTTGCTGTGACAACATATGGAAGCTGAGAAGAGTTGTTGTAAACAACTATAAATTAGTTTATTTGGGAAATTTGATGAAACCTGCTATTCCTACAAAGATAAACATCATAAACTACTTTATAGTTCATTAAACTAGCTTTAATTTGAGTGCTAATAGACATATGTACATCAAATGGTTTTTGAGATATAAATTTTTCAAAATAAATTAACTAACTAGTGATATTTGAGTACGTTCCATACGACATTTTTATGAAATGTTGCTTTTTAAAAAGCTGTATCTCGAGAATTATTGAACGTAAATAGTTCTATTAGGGCTTACATTTTATCAAATTTACTCTACTTTAAATGATTCTCTCTTAGATTTTCTATGGTTGTTGGTAGTTGTAAAGATATAGAGCTCCGAATAAAAAATTAATTTTTTTTAACGTTTTAAAACAGCCGCAATTTTTTATTCCACCTACCTATACTTGGCAGACTCATCAGTTTTGACTAGTAATTATACATAGATTTCATTAAAGTAATAAAAAATTTGGGTGATTTTTTTCTCCTCTAGGGCTCTTGTACTAACATTAGTGAGTGGAACTGGAAGAAAAGAACAGGAAAGAAATCCATCGTAACTTCCAAACCAAGTAACCTATAATCCCTACCATTATTCTTTGTAAATATAGCAATAGTCAAAATTAATCTAAATTATAATTATAATGTAACCCTTTTGGCAAAACTAACACAATCAAATGTTTCATAAATATTAAAAGGATAGTGGTTTTATTTTATTTTGTTCATATTAATTATAATTTATTTGAAATATAGTCCAATCCAGGAATACCAGCGAATTATAAGTAATTCGGGTAATATCCCCCAATAATCAAACCTGGAGTGTACTTGAATTACACATTCACCGTTCTAAAGATTTATAAAATATAACAAACATAGCAAATTATATGAGTATGACATAAGAAGTGAAATTTAAACCCAGGATAATATTAAATTTGTTGCAATTCTTAAATAAAAACCAGGTCAAGTTTACAGTAAACTAATCCGTAAAAGTGGAGGGGACTTCAAGTGAACTTTAAAAGACTTTAGTTGAACTTTTAAGGGAAAAAAATAAGCGAAAGTCTAGATCGTAAAGCTGACAACCGGGTTCGCCTTAATGGCAATATCGTTTCGCAAATACTTTATAACAATATTATGTTTTAGAACAGCGATTCATTATGAAACTGGGGCAGCTGATTGCTCCATAGGAATTATAACCCCAATGAAAGCGACCTCTTTAGCAGTCAGTCAGTCAATCTACAATGGAGCCATTAGTAAATCACTTTAGTACTCTCCTTTATCTTTAGTAGAAAAAAAAAAAAAAAATGGTACAAAAATAACTTTAAATAATGAAATTTTAGGGAATCATCTTTGTTATGGAATATGCTTCTTGAATGCGTGATTCATACGCGTTCGAAGTGCAGCTTCTTAGATTTTAGCGTTTGTGGACATTTCATTATTTCAGAATTAAGAAATGGAATTTTATTGAGGAAACTCTTTCCTAATTAAATGAAACATTTCTTTTATTCATCAATTCAGTGGGAGTGGGTATCTCATTGGTAAGGCATTGGACTACTAACTCTAAGGACCGGGGCTCGAATCCAGCTGTGGCTGATAATTATTATCGGTTACCTGTAGCCGTTCAGCCAGCCCGGTGGGTTCGGGAGCTAAAAAGTGTCCTTAATTGGGTAAAAATCTGGCGGTCGAGCGTGATTCTGACCAAATCACCTCCTTGCACTACTGTTAGTCTAGTAACTGTACTTCCTTACGGAGTACTGCGTCCCCTGGCCCTTCATGGGTTGTTACAGTACCGATTTAATTAATGTAATTTATTTATCAATTCACATTAATTCATGATCTTAGTTAAGAATAATAATAATAATTAATAATAATTAATAAAGAATTCTGGGGGTTTGTTATGGGCGAAGTATTTACAAATAACTTAAATCTAAATGTTTTAACTAACGAAAAAATATTAAAATGAATATAATGTAGGCCAGAAAGTTGAAAAAGTACATATCTTTCATATTCCTGGTCCGATTTAGATATTTTTTGTTTTATATTACCGAGAATTTTATTATCGATCAAATAAGTTGCTGTGATGTTCCTCACGCTGAATAGTTACAGAATTCCAAAATTATTATTTATTTTTTTAATAGAATTAATTTTTCATAAACAACATAGAGCCTGGACTTTTTCAAAATCAGCTTTA
>NW_027114867.1:38411-39389 GCF_000696795.3 Halyomorpha halys
CTCGTGGCCATCTTCTTTTCAGGCGCCTCGGAGGATTGTCAGGAATGGAAGAGGATGCAAGATTAGAAACTAAGGGATTTGAGTGGTTAGAGAGTAAATAGGTAATTGTAATACTAGTTCTATAAATAACACGCTTTAATATGTTAAATTAAAGATCATGAATACTCCTACTGTAGCCGAGAGTCAACTCCTGTGGGTTCTGGAGCCCTCCTGGAGTAAATAGTCTCTTAAATTGGGTAGTCTTAATTGGGTAAAAATCCGGCGGTCGAGCGTCATTCTGACCAATCACCTCCTTGCACAACCGTTGGTCAAGTAACAGTACTTGTTTACAAAGTACTTAACCCCCGACGTAGCGGTACAGATTTAATTTTTTAATACTATTAAACTTCGTTTTTTGGGTTAAGCTGTTCACGTTTACTCATCTCTTTCTTTATTTTCATTTTATTCTTTACTCATATTCTTTACTCATCTCACTTATTTTGATCAATCTGTATTTCACACTGACATTCGAATTTTTTTTTTTCGAAATACTTTGCCGTAAATATATTGTCAGTGAAGTAAAACAAACAAAACAAAATATACGAGGTGAAATTTTGATTTGTGTGTTTTTATTCCAAGCCAAAAAGTTTCTTCGAACGAGGGATAAAAACTTTGTTGTGGGTTGGGAGGAGTGTATTGTTAAAGCTGACGGAAGTCATTTTTTTATAAAAATAATATCGATAAAGTTTGTTTTTGTTTCATTTGCCTCATCCCCAGAGAACTGACATTTCAAATAGATGGCTTAGATCACTGTAGTGCCAACTGCATGTTAACTAACTTTACGAAAAATACAAAGTTCTCTCTCCTAAAATATTTTCAAATTTTCAATAAATTTTCCTAAAAAAATAGTCAAGGGACTGTCACCTGTCCAAAGGTTGAGAAAGGAGTTGATTTGGTCAAAACTGCCTCGAGCGCCTGGTTTTTCCCCAATTAAGGGTA
>NW_027114867.1:45129-45449 GCF_000696795.3 Halyomorpha halys
TATTTACAATATTTACTAAAATCTAATCATTTACAATATTTACTAAAAATCCAAATATTTACAATATTTACTGAAATCCAAAAATTTACAATTTTTACTAAAAATCCAAGTATTTACTAAAATCCAATTATTTACAATATTTACTAAAATCCAATTATTTACAATATTTATTGAAAATCCAAATATTTACCACATTTACTAAAATCCAATTATTTACAATATGTACTAAAACCCAATTGTTTACAATATTTACTAAAATCCAAATATTTACAATATCTACTAAAATCCAATTATTTACAATATTTACTAAAATCTAATCA
>NW_027114868.1:0-1510 GCF_000696795.3 Halyomorpha halys
AGCTTCCCATTGACAGCGGATCAAGCCTAGGTTGACAATGTTAACCTTCTGCTCGGGCTTAAGCAAGCACGAACTGACGAGCTTATCCAGATTAATACAATAACAAATTTATCATTCAACTGTTAAAAACCGTCCTAATGAGACTACCAGTTCAATTTTACCCAATTGTAAATAATGTTTATATTTATTGATATTAATTTATAATAATACTTTTATTTATTAAATTAAAGTTCTAAAATAGGATGCTACAAGCGAATGCCACTTGCTCAAAATATTTTTAAAAATAAAATGAAAGAAAAAAAATTAAAATGTTTACATTCTAGCACTTACTTCGCACTGTTCTTCTATGTTTACACCGCTCTAAGAATTATTTAATCTACGTTTTTATTTTTTATTTGTTCACAAGGGTGCTGCGGAATTTTTTTAACCCCATCAAGGGTGCCAGGATTTTTTTTGAGCCCAGGAAGTGTTCCGCGGCAGAAAGTTTGCGGATCGCTGCTGTTGGGTATGACTTTGCGAACAATAAAGTCGCTAAGCGTCTATAAGTACAGTAGTTTTATTATAGACTGATACTCTAGCATTATTATTCAAGAAATAAGTAAGTCAATACAGAATATCAGAAGAGTATAAAAAAAAAAAAAATTCTGGCCAATTAACATGTTTTAAATGAATGAATTGGCGCAAAGATGTTACAAGCCACAAGTTTTAAAATTGTTATAATTTTCTACGAATGCTTAAAATGTTTCTTTATAAAGTAATTTTGATTCCAATACTCTAATTACAACATGTTTACGATATATAAAAATTAATTAAGAATTGTAGATTTTTTTCGAATTTGCTTTAATGAAAAGTTTACGTCATACGCTTATAAAATTCTTGTCCAGAGCTCTTCTAATATCAATGTAAATTGTTATTATTAATTAAATTTATATATGCTATTGTAATTGATCAATATTGAAGTTTTGAATTAACAATATTGTCAGTAACAACCATCAAGACAAACCGGGAGCGGTCTTAGCAATATTGGAGTTGGTATTGCCAGACCATTATTCAAGTATGGATGGAGATCATGCATACGAATGGGACGGATATTGCAATTTATATCATTGCCCCTGATGCATGTCTGTATTAAATCAAATTTAAGTTGGTAAGAGCAGTGGTTCACTGAAATATAGGCTCTTCCAACTTTTTTATAACGGTGAGTCCATATAGAGGCAGGATACACTTCACAAATCCCCGAGGAATTGTGGGGCAGGGGGTTTGAGGACCTCCAGAATCTGAATATAAAACGACACGTGTATGGTGAGACATGAATTCCAGATGAACTGGTTAAAAATTAAAATTATCTTATAAGTTATATTTTAAATTAAAATGAAATTATGTTTTGCTCAAGTAATGTAAGTAAAAGTAAAAATTATTTATGGTAATACTTGTTCATCTAATACAAATCATTAACATATTGATGGCAACGAAAACCAGGCAACTCTTTCAGTATATGAAATAATAATCA